>NC_091181.1:30783094-31083094 GCF_040958095.1 Procambarus clarkii
CGTGAGAACAACGCCTGGCGCTGTTACGGGCTCACCATAGCCCGTGCTACATGGATACTTCGTTGTGAGTAGTTAAATCTAAAACAACAAACAGCCTGTGTTCACAGGAGACACTTCAGGATGTTACACGACCAAAGACCACATTTACTCCAAACATCTACCACCTATACGGGGCTACTCATGCCCGTGCCACCTCTTGTGGTGGCTTAATTGTCATCAATCAATCCCTCCTGTGTCCACGGGAGACATCTCCCGTCACGCAGGGTGCAGCCGCACCTCCACAGATCTCCAGTATCATCTATTGATACTGGTAATGGCTCAAAAAAGCCAACAATCGACTTGAGGATGGTCCAGGACGGACCGAAACGTCGTCATCCCTTCAACTTCTAGTGTGTGGCCTGGTCAACAAAAGCCACCACTTGCGGGCTATTCGTGCCCGTGCCACCTTTGGGATGGCTTAATCTTCATCAATCAATCAATCCTCCTGTGTGCACACCACTGATGACAGGACAGACTAGGCTGGTCGTCACCCACTGAACGCCTGCTGCTCAAACTACCACTCCAGTGACAGTAGTATCGCGTTACCTAACATCAACTGAGTGAAATAGCTTGTTAAGAGCTGCACCAGTATCTCTCCTCTACAAGATGCTCAACTAGTTAAGACAGTCTGGAAGGAGGAAGGTTGTCTAAGACGTCACATGTAACGTGCTGAACACTGTCCTGTGATTAGTTGAAGCCAAGACATTATTGACCTTTTATTTCCTCAACGGTGTGACAGGTAGGGGTGGGTGGGTGTGTGTGTGTGTGTGTGTGTGTGTGTGTGTGTGTGTGTGTGTGTGTGTGTGTGTGTGCGTGCGTGTGTGTGTGTGTGTGTGTGTGTGTGTGTGTGTGTGTACTCACCTATTTGTACTTGCGGGGGTTGAGCTTTGGCTCTTTGGTCCCGCCTCTCAACTGTCAATCAACTGGTGTACAGATTCCTGAGCCTACTGGGCTCTCTCATATCTACATTTGAAACTGTGTATGGAGTCAGCCTCCACCACATCACTGCCTAATGCATTCCATTCCATTTGTGTGTGTGAGTGTGTGTGTGTGTGTGTGTGTGTGTGTGTGTGTGTGTGTGTGTGTGTTGGAGGCCAGAGTGACGAGAAACACATGTGTGTCATCAATACATATGCAAGTCGTGCAACACGAACATGCTCTTCTTGGCAGCTCTTGCACCACCAACTTCAACGAATCCGCCAAATCGTTGTGAACAACGATTTCAGCAATTCAGAATTCGACGAAATCTTAAGTAAGAAACTCGGCCGCCACCTGACTGGAGATAATCAGGCCCCAGAGGTGGAAAATCAGCCCTTAAGGGAAGACATTATAGTGTATTATAAAAATACAAAAGATGAAAAGGTGATAGGAGATATAATTGACAGGAATTGAAACCTTGCAGTGAAAACGCAAGGATTTGTCCTGTCATTTATTATAACCACCTCCGTATAGCTTCCCTCATTACGGGAAATAACATCTCTGCCTCCTGTGACACACTGAGGTGTACCAATATAGTGTATCAATGTTGACCAGACCACACACTAGAAGGTGAAGGGACGACGACGTTTCGGTCCGTCCTGGACCATTCGCAAGTCGGCCATTCTCACAATCGACTTGCGAATGGTCCAGGACGGACCGAAACGTCGTCGTCGTCCCTTCACCTTCTAGTGTATGGTCTGGTCAACATTTATTTATATATATATATATATATATATATATATATATATATATATAATATATATATATATAAAGCAGCATATACTGCACCTGGCACGGTATGGCCACAAGAGATAATGACAAGAGAACGTCAATGAGTTATAATTCTGGTCAGTGTGGACGCTGGGCCAAGCAACGGTAAAGACTGCCAAATATGCCGGCTAAGGGGCGAGGCTATATGACAGCCTATTAAGGTCAATTGACTCTTAACAAGTCCCAAGCCGTGAATCTCCTCAGTTAATGGTCTCTGCGTCAGTACGTGTGAATTCCTTGGGCCCGTTCTCCGACATCCTGTCACGTCATGGGGGCTTCTCTCCCCTCAACGTTAGTTTTCTGTTTACGACTGCTGTCTGTTTAGCGATGGCGGGCTCTGGGAGCACTTGTCTGGCCTTGCCATGACACAACGCAGTTTGGAGGAGTTAATGTGAGTGCTTGATGATGCTGGGCGAGGCTGCTGTGTGTGTTATGTCACTGTCTTGCACCCGTGTCTCTGTGTGCTTGTGTGTCGTGCCGGAAACCCTCTCTCTCTCTCTGTGCTAGAGAGACCACACATGTGCTCACATATATAATTTAATAATAATATGTGCTATATGTATTCTCATATATAACCCATATGTTCTACCCCTCCTCAACAACCCTATAAAGGTTTACTTCCCTTTAGGAAAGTACTCTGATTTAACAAATCCACAAGGGCCGTGACGAGGGTTCGAACCTATACGTCTTAGAGGACCCCACACGCTGCCTTAATCGCCTAAGCTACGACATGGTTAAAAGAATTGCAACCGGGAAATCATCCTGATTTACCACGGTTCCCTGCAGTCTCTCCGAGACACAAACCATGATTATACGCAATTCCCCCCCCCCCCCCCCTGCACCCGAGCTATGTCAATAGGCCGCTCTACCTCTTCGCCTCTACTGCATTACACACAGAAATCACAATAGCGTGATGGCTATTGTGGATTTGTTCATTAGATGCATCACGCTATTGTGATTTGTGTGTGTACTCTGGTTTACACATGAGGGAGGGGGGAGCAGGAGAGGTTTACTGATTATATGGAGGGCGGGCGAGGGTGCACTGACCATAAAGGGGGGGCAGACGAGGGTGTACTGACCTCCTGTGGACGGACATGTTGACCCTGTGGCCGGCGGGGAGGATGACGGTCAGGTCCATGCTGCCCTCCAGTAGGTCAGCCGGCGTGTCCTCCGTCACCTGTCGCGCCGACATGGCCGACGTCGACGCGAACTGTCGGAGCGGCGGCGGCGCCATGATGCGGTCCGCCCACGACACCCTGTTGGACACACACACCACACTGTAACACCGTACACTGTCAAACAGTACACTAACACAGTACACTGTAACACACCATAATAAAGCTGACGAGACAGTACCTAGTACCGTGTATATGTATATAAAAACATGTTAACGTTGTGAGAGGCAATTGGAGAGTGGTGTGAACAACAGTAGGCCGGGAACCAGGAGCTGGATCCCCGTAGTCACTGGTTGGTAGGGCGTGCAGCCAGCCCGCAGCGTGCAGCCAGCCCGCAGCGTGCAGCCAGCCCGCAGCGTGCAGCCAGCCCGCAGCGTGCAGCCAGCCCGCAGCGTGCAGCCAGCCCGCAGCGTGCAGCCAGCCCGCGGCGTGCAGCCAGCCCGCGGCGTGCAGCCAGCCCGCGGCGTGCAGCCAGCCCGCGGCGTGCAGCCAGCCCGCGGCGTGCAGCCAGCCCGCAGCGTGCAGCCAGCCCGCAGCGTGCAGCCAGCCCGCAGCGTGCAGCCAGCCCGTAGCGTGCAGCCAGCCCGTAGCGTACAATTCATCCTCTACAATGATACATCACATTTTGCAGGCTGTTCCGTTTTCTATTTAGTACATCATTTTGTGACGAGCCATCTCAAGAGGAGGCACTGTGTGTGTGTGTGTGTGTGTGTGTGTGTGTGTGTGTGTACTCACCTAATTGTGCTTGCGGGGGTTGAGCTTTGGCTCTTTGGTCCCGCCTCTCAACTGTCAATCAACTGGTGTACAGATTCCTGAGCCTACTGGGCTCTATCATACCTACATTTGAAACTGTGTATGGAGTCAGCCTCCACCACATCACTTCCTAGTGCATTCCATTTATTAACTACTCTGACACCGAAAAAATTCTTTCTAACGTCTCTGTGGCTCATCTGGGTACTAAGTTTCCACCTGTGTCCCCTTGTTCGTGTCCCACCCGTGCTGAAGAGTTTGTCTTTGTCCACCCTGTCAATTCCCCTGAGAATTTTGTAGGTGGTTATCATGTCTCCCCTTACTCTTCTGTTTTCCAGGGATGTGAGGTTCAGCTCCTTTAGCCTTTCCTCGTAGCTCAATCCTCTCAGTTCCGGGACGAGCCTGGTGGCATACCGCTGAATCTTCTCTAACTTTGTCTTGTGTTTAACTAGGTATGGACTCCAGGCTGGAGCTGCATACTCCAGGATTGGTCTTACATAAGTGGTATACAGGGTTCTGAAAGATTCCTTACACAAGTTTCTGAAGGCAGTTCTTATGTTGGCCAGTCTAGCATATGCCGCTGATGATATTCTTTTGATGTGGGCCTCTGGGGACAGGTTCGGTGTGATATCAACCCCCAGATCCTTCTCTCTATTTGATTCTTGCAGGATTTCCCCTCCCAGATGATACCTTGTGTTCAGCCTCCTGCTCCCTTCGCCTAATTTCATCACCTTACACTTTCCAGAGTTGAACTTCAGCAGCCATTTTCTAGACCATTCCTCCAGTTTATCCAGGTCATCCTGTAGTCTCTGTCTATCTTCATCCGTCTTGATTCTTCTCATAATTTTTGCATCATCAGCAAACATCGAGAGGAATGAGTCTATACCCTCTGGAAGATCACCATCATTCACACGTGGGGGGGGGGGAGGGGGGGTTATTTCCGACCCGGTCTCTTGAGTGGCCTCAATGGACAAGAAACAAACCCAAGCCTAACCTGACCGACTCACGCATAGAAGACGTTGATGTTCGTGAGCTGCTACTTTATAAGACCCACACCGTGTGGTCTGGTGAGGAGGAGTCCTCCAACTACCCAGGTAACTTTAACAACTGTCCACAGAGCTCTGAAGCTGCTGCAGCTCCGGAACCTTCCAGCCTGGGGCTAGAATCACGAAAGCAGTTACGCAAGTACTTACGAACGTGTACATCTTTCCTCAATCTTTGACGGCTTTGGTTACATTTATTAAACAGTTTACAAGCATGAAAACTTGCCAATCAACTGTTGTTATTGTTATAAACAGTCTCCTGGTGCTTCGGAGCTCATTAACTGTTTAATAATTGGAAACAAAGTCGCCAAAGATTGAGAAAAGATGTACAGGTTCTAAGTGCTTGCGCAACTGCTTCGTGAATCTGGCCCCTGGAGAGCGTGCAGAGATCCTTTACTGTTTGAATCCACTCAATAAAACAACTAATTTATTGGGACCGACTAAAATGTCTAAATCTGTATTCTCTTGAGCGCAGGCGGGAGAGATACATAATAATTTACACGTGGAAAATATTAGAGGAGGCTGGTCCCAAACATGCGCACACAAATAAAATCACTTGAGACCAGAAGGCATGGCAGGATGTGCAGAATACCACCGTTGAAGAGCAGAGATGCAATAAGTACTCTGAGAGAAAACGATCAACATCAGAGGCCCGAGACTGTTCAACACGCTTCCGCTACACATAAGAGGAATAACTGGCCGACCCCTCACAGTGTCACAGAACTCGATAAACACCTCCAGAGGATACCTGATTAACCAGGCTGTGATTTATACGTCAGGCTGCGAGCAGCCGCGTCCAACAGTTGACCTGACCATCAACCGGGAGGCCTGGTCAGAGACCGGGCCGCGGGATCATGAAACCCAGGAATCAACGCAAGGTACGTCAAGATGAAGGACACGACAATCGTCTGTCCCCTATCTTCCCTAGTAGCTTAACATTATCAGCAAACATGTATTCTGTATTCCTTCTGGTAGATCATTTATGTAGACTATGAACTAATATTATTGGTGCAAGAACGGAACCCTAAAGGTTCCCTTCAATCCTCTCAGTCAGATATATTGCCTTTATATTACCCCTCTTATCTTTCTGTCAACAAATGGTTTTATCCATGTCAGCAGTCTCTCTGTCACACCCTCCAGTATGTTCCAGTTTACAAAAACAAACGTTTGGTGTGGTAGTCTATTAAAAGCTTTTTTTTTTTTTTTTTTTTAGGCCCAGATAGATAAAGTCAACCCATTCATCTCTTACGGGGTGAGAATAGCTTGAGCTACCTCATCCCTTTGTGTGTATTTTACCTCAATAAACTTATTTCAATTTCAATTTCAATCCATCTCTTTCCTGTAGAATCTCTGGGGCTCTTTTCAAAAAACTAAGATTTGTTACACAGGATCAGCCTGTTCGAAAACCATGCTGTCTCTTATTATTCTATTTTTCTCCAGGTGTTCTAGCCATTTGGTTTCAACTATTTATTCTAGTGTTTTGACTGCCACGCTTGTTAATGATACGGGTCTATAACTTTCAGGGTCTTCTCTGCTACCATTTTTGTAGATTGGAACTATGTTTGCGTGCGTGTGCGCGTGCGCGTGCGCGTGCGCGTGTGCGTGTGCGTGTGCGTGTGTGTGTGTGTGCGTGTGTGCGCGTGTGCGCGTGTGTATATATATATTCACCTAGTTGTAATTGGGGAGGATGAGCTTCGGCTCTTTGGTCCCGCCTCTCAGCTGTCAATCAACTGGTGTACAGGTTCCTGACCCTACTGGGCTTTTATCATATCTTTATGTGAAAATGTGTATGGAGTCTGCCTCCATCACATCACTTTGCAGTGCATTCCATTTACACTACTTTGACACTGAAAAAAGCTTATGTCTGTGGCTCATCTTAGTACTCAAGTTTCCACCTGTGTCCCCTTGTGCATGTACCATCCGTGTTAAAAAAAAAAAATATAGCAGTCACCTATAGATTCCCTTCGGAATTTTGTAGGTGATGCGTCCGTGGTCAGTTCGAAACTGACAATACATGCTACCTATAAGAGAGAAATCTTTTAGAGCAAGACTCACATGTAGGTCCAGAGAATGTCCATGATTGCGATGTGGCGACGGTGACGCAGGTGGTGGCAGAGGTGGTGCAGGTGGTGGCAGAGGTGGTGCAGGTGGTGGCAGAGGTGGTCACACGGGGTTCCTCCTAATTTTCCCCTCACACCTCACACCTTCAACAGACTTCATTATTTCCAACATGCACTGTCCTGGGTGACTGCACCGCTACACTACACTTCACTGGCACCTCTCTCAGTCTTGCACTAAATCTTGACAAGTTTGGCTGATGTGAGGCACTGAGGGACTCTGCCAGTTGAAGTGTGGGGAGGCGGCCGACACTGGAAGCACACTTTCCCCAGAGAAAAGATGCTCTCTTTCACAGCAGAGGTCCAGAGCTCTCTCCCCCACAGCGGTAATACTCCCATCGACTCTGGACCCGATGCTTATCGACGCATTTCTACAACGGCCTACCCTTTTCTCACAAGAGTCTGCACTTTTTAACAACTCATCAGATGAGTTTTCTCAATTGTTTTTAACAAGCAAACGAACTTAATCACCAACAAAATGATACTCAAATTGTCCTGCTTTCAGGCACCGTAACAGAGGCACTTGACACAATTTATTCTGTGTCAGAGTGTAAAGTTTGAACCACCAGGGCAACAATTATCTGGTGAACCATGTAAACACTCCGTCCTGCCACTTCCTGGCACTCTGCGAGTGTCTTGTTTACACTCTAAAACACCGGAAGACAATACTTAACCAGCCAGGTCACAGCAGAGCCTCTGGCTGTGAGCATCAACACTACTAGTTCCCCCTGACCACACACGACCCACGTATCGTAGCTTCTCAGGAGACGGAAGTGAGCAGGTTGAGTGGTGGGACCAACCACACACCAACTACGGCTGTGAGCGTCAGGTGGTGGTCGCCTGCTCTCCGGCCACCACTGGCACACTGACTGGATGGCCCAGAGTGCCACGGGGACCTCGAGGGTGGGCGGTGACAGTGCCCGGGCGGCCAGCAGTGAGGCAGGGATGGGTCTGGCACCAGGCTAAATATCCGCCCCGCCTTCATCAATTGTGACACGCAGCTCCTCGCCCCCACCCCGCCCCCACCGTTGGCAGTCCTCGCCCCCACCCCGCCCCCACCTCGCCCCCACCGTTGGCAGTCCTCGCCCCCACCCTTGGCAGTCCTCGCCCCCACCTCGCCCCCACCGTTGGCAGTCCTCGCCCCCACCCTTGGCAGTCCTCGCCCCCACCCCGCCCCCACCGTTGGCAGTCCTCGACTCACCGTTGGCAGTCCTCGACTCACCGTTGGCAGTCCTCGACTCACCGTTGGCAGTCCTCGACCCACCTGTTGTGGGCGAGGCGTGGCAGCCTTCTGCCTAGGGCGGCCAGATGTCCAGCTTCTGAGCCCCGCGTCCGCCCATCCTGTGCCACCTCAAGTTGGACGTTCATTTGTCCTTTTGGGGGGGCCAGCCAGAGAAGAAGTATATCAACTACCTTACGTGTACTACAACAGCTGGGACTGAAGGCCACAATAACCACTCACGTAGTTTGAATTATATTTTATATAGTTGCCGTTGGTAACACTCCGCGGGGAGACGTTGTTGGACCTTCATTTATCCTATTTCTCTATCTTTGAGTGTATTATATATATATATATATATATATATATATATATATATATATATATATATATATATATATATATATATATATATATATCACACACACACTGTTTCAAGTGTAGATATGATAGAGCCCAGTAGGCTCAGGAATCTGTACACCAGTTGATTGACAGTTGAGTGACGGGACCAAAGAGCCAAAGCTCAACCCCCGCAAGCACAGCTAAGTTAATACACACACACACCTGCACCACACATGAACACAGGTGACGGATGCGTTTGTCAGCCGCTGATGATCACCAATGATGTGATGTGATCAATCCTGCTCTGTCTCTTTCATCCTAATGATGAACAGTGTTCCTCACCCCCCCCCCCCCCCACACCGCCGCGGTAGACAATGCTCCACAACACCTCTCCACCTTCGGGGAAAAAAGCCCCACTGTCCTCACTACCGGCGGACCCCCAGGGAGTGGTGGCAAGCACAACACACACACACACACACACACACACACACACACACACACACACACACACACACACACACACACACACACACACACGAGGGTGTTCGCTTAAGCTGCACGCTGAGAGCAGGGGGTGTTTGTGGTCGCTGGTAGTACCGATTGTGGTCACGGCTCCTGGTTGTGGCGGCCGGGGTCAGGGGGGGTGTTAGTGACCACTGCTGGAGGTGGCTTCTCCCTCTCCACCACCACACGCGGGCACTCCTCCCTCCCCACCACCACACGCGGGCACTCCTCCTGGCACAGGAGCAGTCATTGTGTTAAGTGGCGGGCGGGGGTCGCGGGCTACCACACCCAGCAAGAAAGATTGAATAATGTGACACAAAATATCTTAGGGAGTGTTGCTATTACCGCAGGCACCCGTGCCAACCCTCCAGGCACCCGTGCCAACCCTCCAGGCACCCGTGCCAACCCTCCAGGCACCCGTGCCAACCCTCCAGGCACCCGTGCCAACCCTCCAGGCACCCGTGCCAACCCTCCAGGCACCCGTGCCAACCCTCCAGGCACCCGTGCCAACCCTCCAGGCACCCGTGCCAACCCTCCAGGCACCCGTGCCAAACATCCAGGCACCCGTGCCAAACATCCAGGCACCCGTGCCAACCCTCCAGGCACCCGTACCAACCCTCCAGGCACCCGTGCCAACCCTCCAGGCACCCGTGCCAAACATCCAAAGACTTCATCCAGAAGGTGAAGTCTCTCAACAGCCGACGATAAAACTGGAGATTTGATTCCTAATCACTCTTTCAAATTCTGTGTGATGTTAGTGCAACTGGCCTACAGTTTTTTTGCCCAAGCTTTACTACCGCCCTTGTACTCACCTAGTACAAGCTGTCCTAGTACAAGTACCTAGTGCTCCCTTCTGTGGAGCCGTATCTTCTGATGCAAGTGCCACTGGCATCTCTCCTGTATCCCGGATCTTTCTCCATATTCCACTGAGCTCTAGTGCTGTTGGGTACTTTACATATCTTTATGAATACCAGGCGTCATGGCACGGGGCTGAGTGCATGGACAGGTTGTCAATTTTCCTTTCAAAACATTGTGTGTTACAGTAAATATAAATTATATTGTCTGGGGTCTGGATATCATTTATAAAGACGCTGTCCGGATCTTCAACTTTCATGTTGTTTATTGGGGTGCTAAACATAGCCTCATACTAACCTTTAAGGATTTCACCAATTTCTTTGTAATCCTCTGTGCATGAACCTTCAGTTAAAAATATGTGGCAAATATTGGTGGTGGTTTTTTTTTTATTTAGACTTTTCATAGGTGAAGCAAATATTTTGGATTTGTCTTTATCTCTTGTAGACCTTTCTGTTTCTATTTCATTTTAATTTTTTATTTCTTGCTACTCATCACAGTAAACCACTCATCATAGGTAGTAATTTAGTAAGTCATGAGGACAAGAATATGAGGACAAGGAACAGGGACACAAGGACAAGGAACAGGGACACGAGGACAAGGAAAGGAACGGTGTCCAACCACTTGGACCATCGGGAATCGAATGCTGGCTTTACGAGATGTAAAGCTGAAGCTCTGTCCATGTGGTACTTCAGAGTGACCGAAGTGAAATAGTTAGACTTAGTGTGGAGACCACAACTAGAAGGGACTGGGTTGAGGACTTACAAGTGTATGAAGGAGCCGAGAGAGACACAGGCCCCCCCCCCCCCCGCCCTGGTGAGGCCACCAACACCCTCCCGCACAGGAACTAGCTCCTCTGGCCACCAAGGGCGCCGCTAAGGACTCCTCCACCAGTGGAAATATACACTCATTATCATACCACACCCAACAAGTCATCCTAATCAGGTTGTGCGATTGTCAAGCGTTTACCCAGCCAATGGTCCTGACAACATATGTGCGGGTGTGCGCTTCCCGCATGGGCGTTACTGCTTGTTCACCGCTTAAGCTATCACTTATTATTATTATTATTATTATTATTATTAACATCTTTATTGACAAAATTAATTACAATTTTGCCTAATCTGAGGATTTTGATAGTCTTATTAAAGTGAGGATAATGCTGGTATTCACTGTCACGCAGGACAGAGGGTCATACATAAGACAATAGGTCTAAACTGTAGCCTAAGCTATCACTAGACACAAACTGGACAATGGGACTGTTGAAAGGTACAATGGCGTCCAAATGCACCAATGCTTCCTTCCATAACACCATTTTCTTATGGTCAAATTAAATGGGTTTCTCTGTACTCATTTTGCCTTTACCACCAAACACCACTTCAACTCGGTATTCCTTCAGAGGGATATGACAAGGGACGAGAGAATGATGGTAGCACATGCAAGGAGGAAGTTCAGGGAGAAAGAAGAGGAATCAGAGAACCTGGCGTACCGAAGGAGAAATTATGATACAAAATTTATAATCGGATTACTATGAGAGAGAGAGCTCAGAGAAATGTCCTCCCTGTACAAGGGATGATGGACTATATCACCCAGAATTATCAGAAGGCGGAAAACCGGTTTATCCCGGCACAGAAGAAAAAACAAAAAGCAAAAGGGGAATCTGTGGTTCAATCAGACATGTAAGGAAGCAAGGCAGCTAAGCACAAGGGCACGGAGAAACTACAGAAATAACAGGATACCAGAGAGCAGAGAGATACCTGAGGGCCAGAAATGAGTACCTCAGTGTGAGGAGAGAAGCAGAGAGGCAGTTTGAAAATGACATAGCAAACAAAGCCAAGACCCAACCAAAACTGTTATACAGCCACATTAGGAGGAAAACAACAGTGAAAGCACAGGTGATCAAACTGAAAATGGGAGAGGATGGGTACCCCAGAGTGACAAAGAGGTGTGTGAAGAACAAGAGATTCCAGGAGGTCTTCACAATAGAACAAGGAGAAATCCCTGAACTAAAAGGGGTGGCGATAAACTAAGCAGCCTTGGAAGATATTGACATTACCAGAGATAAGGTTAGGAGGCATCTGCTCGATCTAGATGTGACTAAGGCTGTTGGACCTGATGGAATCTCACCATGGATGCTAAAAGAAGAGGCAGAAGCACTGTGCAGGCCACTAACTATGGTGTATAAAAGTCACTGGAAACAGAAGACCTACCATAGAGTTGGAAGACAGCTAATGTAGTCCCAATATACATAATGGGGAATAGGCAGGAGGCCTTAAACTACAGGCCGGTGTCCTTAACTAGTATACCATGCAAGGTGATGGAGCAGATCTTGAGAAAAAGCCAGGTAGCACATCTGGTGAGAA
The DNA here is from genome assembly GCF_040958095.1 of Procambarus clarkii. Taxonomy (NCBI): domain Eukaryota; kingdom Metazoa; phylum Arthropoda; class Malacostraca; order Decapoda; family Cambaridae; genus Procambarus; species Procambarus clarkii. The sequence goes on from NC_091181.1 coordinate 30,795,245, forward strand.
GGGACTCTTGTAACACACCACCAGCATGAGTTCGGGGATGGCAAGTCATGTCTCACAGGTTTAACAGAATTCTATGACCAAGCATTAAGCAAAAAAGAAAAGGATAGGTTGAGTGCATTTTCTTGGACTGCCAGAAAGACCTATCTTGTTTCTGATATACATGAATGATCTTCCAGAAGGTATAGACTCATTGCTCTCAGTGTTTGCTGATGACGCTAAAATTATGAGGAGGAGTAAGACAGGAGGACAGCAAAAGACTAAAGGACGACCTGAACAGACTGAAAGAATGGTCCAACAAACGGCTACTAGAGTTTAACTCGAGCGAGTGCAAAGTGATGAAGATAGGCGTAGGGAGCAGAAGGTCAAACACAAGGTACCAGCTGGGAGAGGAAATCCTTCAGGAGTTAAGAAGAGAGAAAGATCTGGGGTTTGATATCACGCCAGACCTGTCCCCTGAAGCCCACATCAAAAGGATAACATCAGCGGCGTATTACAATTGAGAGGAGGCTGAGGAGACAAGCTGAGACATAAGTGCAAGGAGCAATGGATACGAGGACAAGGAGCTGGGATACTAGGACATGGAACTACGATATAAGGAAGGCATGAAGAATCAGTGTCCAACCACTTGGACCATCGGGAATCGAACGTCGACTCTGCAAGAAACGAAGCCGTCACTTTACTGATTACGTCCAAGGCCTGCCAACGGGAAGACAAGCTTCGGTGGACAGCGACATGACTACAATAAATGAGAGAACAGTTTGCCTCACAGCCCGTCCCATCCTGATTAATGTGGAACAGGAAGTTCAATATTATGAAAACTGAGACCTTGCTCATTTCCCAGATCCTCTGGGCGAGGTTTGTCATAAATAGCTAAGAGATACCAGGAAAATTATCCACCTGAACCATTAGCACCATTAACGTGGTAGTTTCACTCGAGAGGCATTTTTGCCCAGCTGAGAACATTACACTCTGGCACACAATTACCTCCGCCCTAGTTCATTTACCTCCGATAATTACCATGACAAATAATGAAACGGAAATAGTTTCCAATTGCTAAACGGGCCAAAAGGTTAAGGTAGAATAGAGCCAAGTGAAAAACCTTGGAATTAATTCAACAGGGAAGGAAAGTTGAAGTATTTCCTCGGGATTGTTAACTTGTCACAGTGTTTTGTTGCCCCTGGAGCTTACACGCGGCCCCCTTCCCTCCCCTGGACACCACTACGGGCTCACCATAGCCCGTGCTACTTGGAACTTTTTGTTCCAGGTAGCGAATCTTTAACAACAACAACCTGGACACCACACCTTACCTGGCCATGGTTCCCAGGGTACACGTCTCCATGAATTGCTCTCCTGGTTGCTGGTCTGGACAACCAAGTTGTTGCACGAGACTACTCGCACCCTGACGTATGAATCACAGCCTGGTTGATCCTTTGGAGGTGTTTATCGAGTTCTCTCGAACACTGTGAGGGGTCGGCCAGTTATGCCCCTTATTAGTAGAGGAAGCGTGTTGAACAGTCTCGGGCCTTTGATGTTGATAGTTCTCTCTCAGAGTACCTGTTGCACCTCTGTTTTTCAACGGGGGTATTCTGCACATCCTGCCATGCCTTCTGGTCTCATGTGATGTTATTTCTGTGTGCTGGTTTGGGACCAGCCCTTCTACTATTTTACATGTGTAAATTATTATGTACCTCTCCCGCCTGCGCTCTAGAGAATATAGATTTAATGACTTTAATCGGTTCAAATAATTTAGATGTTTTATCGAGTAGATTCAAGCTGGAAAGGATCTTTGTATGCTCTCCAGGTCCGTAATTTCCCAGCTTTGAATGGGGCTGTTATTGTGCCAAATTATTCTTCCCTAGGAAGCACTCTTGTCTTGAACAGTATATGTATGGCATCTCTTGTTCGGAACGTTCCTATTATCCAACCTGTCATTTTTCTAGTTGTGACGGCTACTTTTTTGTGTTCTTTAAAGATAAGGTCTTCCGATATGATTACTCCCACATGTTTTATATTGCTTTTTCGCTCTATGGTGTAATTTGACGGTGTTCAGGTAGTTTTCGTGTTTATATTTTAATTTTCCCACAGCGCAGGAGCTGGAAATTATCATTAAACCATTTTATTTTCCTTTGATATGTTGAAAGACCTGATTTACATCAGTTTGAAGGTTTGCCGCGTCCTCTATGTTGTCTGCTCTCATAAATATCACAGTGTCGTCTGCAAATGATGCTGCCGTGCTGTAGTTTGACCATGAAGCTTTATCTATGTCCAATATGAGACAGAGAAAAAGTACCGAAGCAAGTAAGGAGCGTTGAGGGACTGAGCACTTCACGGTGGATGATCCGGATTTAACTTTGTTGACCATTTCACTTTGGGTCTTGTTCATTAGGATGTTTAAAGAGTCATCTCCGTCCTGATATAACAGATCCTTATTCTCACTCCCATCTACTTATTAGATTGTCGTATAGGCTCAGTGCGCTCTGTAACTACCTTACCTTTATTGGTCTGCTATATTCCTTTTATTACGCCGTGCCTCAGTCACCATCTTATGCCCGCCCTCACCATTGTCTTCTGCCTGTATGCACGTGAATGGAAAACACCGGGCCAGCAGGCGTGGGCGGGCGGGCCGGGCCAGCAGGCATGGGCGGCCGGGCCACCTTCCCATGATAAACAACATGCTCAGCTGGGCGGGTCACACACGTGAACACCGTACTGTTAGGGCGTGCATTATTACAAAGTGATGAACAGCTGACGGGGGGTTGCAGCTGGCTGGTAGTGTTCTTATACACGTAGTTATTGAAACAGGTGGGAGACAGGTGGCAGGCAATAAGATGCAGGTGGGTGTTGGAAGCAGGCGTCGACTGCTGGTATTTAGGGCGGATGTGTGTTGATGGGAAGCAAGTGGCCTCACCCTGGCCCCGGGGGCGCCCCCCAAGCCTCATGCTACCAACACTCAAGACCATCTCGTTTTCCTCCACCAATAACCGTTCAAATTACAGTTTTGCGCGCCAAAATCGTTCCGTTTGAATAGCCTCTGAAATCAAACCAACGTATTTACTCTGTTTAAATAATTAAATAGATAAGTGAATACACGGCAAATACTGCATTAGGCAGTATTTGCCTAATGCTGGAAATGGGAAGTAAATTTCACTCCAAGATTATGTTATTCTACTGTGCAAATTTGGGGCTCCTGATCTTCCCGTATCTTCCTTGTATATATAATATTATTTGATATCTCTCTCGTGTCCTTTCTAGAGAATACATTTTGAGAGCTTTGAGACGGTCTCAATAATTTAGGTGTTTTATCGGGTCTATGCGTGCCATATATGTCATCTTTATTCCCTCTAATTCAGATCTCTCTCTCCCGCTCTGAAAAGGAAAGTGAGTACCAAGCAATACTTCAGGCGGGATAGCACCAGTGATTTAAATAGTATTAGCATTGCTGTGGGGGTCTCTGGATTTGAACGTTCTCATGATCCATCCTATTGTTTTCCTGCCCGCCGCTATATTTGTTCAGTTATGTTCACAAAATGTCGGGTCGTCAGACAATTCCCAGATCTTTTACATGTTGCTTTCCTTCTACGAGTAAGTCTGTGTCCTGTATTTCGTCTAAGTTCCTCGTTTTCATCATACCACAGTACCTGGAACTTATCACTGTTAAACATGTCCGTTGCCCAATCGAATACTTTATTAATATCAGCTTGTAGTTTTTTTAGTGTCTTCTACAGAAGAAATTTTCATGCTGATTTTGGTATCTGCAAAGGATGAAAAAGCTGTGACTAGTATTTCTGTCTATATCCGAAATAAGAATTAGAAATAGCAGTGGCGCAAAGACTGTGCCCTGGGGTACAGAGCTGTGCCCTGGGGGTACAGAGTTGTGCCCTGGGGGTACAGAGTTGTGCCCTGGGGGTACAGAGCTGTGCCCTGGGATACAGAGCTGTGCCCTGGGATACAGAGCTGTGCCCTGGGGTACAGAGCTGTGCCCTGGGGGTACAGAGCTGTGCCCTGGGATACAGAGCTGTGCCCTGGGATACAGAGCTGTGCCCTGGGGGTACAGAGCTGTGCCCTGGGGGTACAGAGCTGTGCCCTGGGATACAGAGCTGTGCCCTGGGGGTACAGAGCTGTGCCCTGGGATACAGAGCTGTGCCCTGGGATACAGAGCTGTGCCCTGGGGTACAGAGCTGTGCCCTGGGGGTACAGAGTTGTGCCCAGGGGTACACAGCTATGCCCTGGGGTACAGAGCTTTTCACTGCACTTTATCTTATTTGATTGACTTATTCTCTGCGTTCTGATTGACAGTTAAAAATCGAACACTCACTTTACCCGTTATTCCTACTGATCTCGTGACATGGGCTATCACTCCATAAAATGAGAGTGCTAATCCTCCTCCTCCTGCTTCACTGGAGGAGGAGCAGAAGCCCCTGCAGGAGCGCAGCAGGTGCAGGCGTGCGGAAGTTGGCGCCTGGCTGCCCATCGCCGGGGTCCAGCGGTAACACCTGCGCATACCTCAACGTGCCGCTCCACACAAGGGAAGCAGAGTTAACCTTTGCACGCGCATGCATGTATGTAGGGGGGGGGCTGAAGCTTTGGTCTTTACTTTTCTGCAAACTTGTTAAGCTTGGGTCTTAAGTGACGAGTTGAGGGAAGTTAGTAAAGAGGTCGAGTAATTGTTGAAGGCTTCTACATCATTGTAACATTGTATTCCAGATCTGTGTGTGTTGTATCTAACCCCCAGACCCACATGTTGCTGCACCCAGACCCACATGTTACTGCACCCAGACCCACATGTTACATTACTGAACTAAAGACTCCACATTAGGCTTCATTTTAGAGATATTATTTGCGTATGATATTACAAGTTACATATTATGCCCCACATCACCAGCTACCATGCTACGTCAGGCTGCGAGCACCCGCGTCCAACAGCCTGGTTGATCAGTCCAGCAACCAGGAGGCCTGGTCGACGACCGAACCGCGGGGACGCTAAGCCCCGGAAGCACCTCAAGGTAACCATGAGGCCTACATTGGGCTCACCTTTGTGGTCCTCCCGGTAGGCCTACACTGCCTGTATGACATCTCATTCACACCATTAACTGTACTAATGACTAATATTGACCCTTCATCATACCAGTGACCATCGCCCTCGCTGGCTGACCTCAGGGCCAGCCGGCTCCTGCAGGCGGGGCTCCACACACAAAGACACAAAGTTAACATTGTGCATGTTCAAAACCTGTATTTTCTCAAAGGTAATATTATTTCACAATAGAATGTGTTGAATAGTTAGGCTTTGGGCCAGGTGGTTTGGTTGTGTGGTCATTATTGTTAATTGTTCTACGTGGGTGAAGCAGTTAAGAGGTGGGATTCGAGCAGAGGATGCGAACCAGACACCGCTCCAGGAGAGTACACACACACACACACACACACACACACACACACACACACACACACACACACGTACGTCATCAGTTATGAGTCGTGTGTAAGATGTTTTGTCATTCATAAACGGTAGGTTCGGCGGGCGGATCAACGAGCGTTTGGTCTTAAAAACGTAGCACCCGAGGCAAAGTTCTCAAGACAGGTCCTTTGAGGTGTGAGTTCTCGAGCTTGTTGCACCTGCTACGAATCCTCACACCTGTCACACACCTGCTACAAGCCGCAACACACACGTGACCTGGTAAACAACCAGGAGGAGTAAGGTATGAGAAGTCAAGACACTTCCCAGTAACACAGTTCCCTCCTCGCTGGGTCTACAGGAGTGAGCGACCAACAGCGCCACTTAACTCACACTCTCTCAGCTTTTCCGCGCCATCAATCCAATTTATTGATCAGTTGCACCCGGTAATGGCGACGTGTGCATCACTGGCACCCAGTGGTCACGCTCCCTGGCGCCAACAGTCTACGGAAGCTTCGCTGGCTCAGGTGCTGCTATAGCCAGTCTCCACCAATGTCCCAGAGTCTCTCAACATCACTGGCCACCCTCTGAACCTCCACCTGTCCCCCTCAGAGGCCCCCCCCAGAGGCCCCGAACACGACACCACACGTCATAAGGAACGTCAATCAAGCTGCCACTGGATCATGTCAATGTTACACATGATGACAGTTACCGTCTCCTCCACCTTACTGAGGCGAGACGCACCTGTACCTGCTTGGTCTTGCTGGTACACAAGTGTGCTGCTGGTGTCCTCACGGGGCTCATGTTATGCATGCTACAACTCTTGCACACTTGTTTACCTATAACACGTGTGTTTGTGTGTATATATTGCATAGTTACCCTCGTTATGGATCTTCTTGAGGTTATCTTGAGATGATGTCGGGGCTTAGCGTCCCCGCGGCCCGGTCCTCGACCAGGCCTCCTTTTTGTTACACACCCCCAGGAAGCAGCCCGAAGCAGCTGTCTAACTCCCAGGTTGGTCCCACCACAGTATTTACTGCTAGATAAACAGGTACCTCAGGGTGAAAAACTATGCACATTTGTTTCCGCCTCCACCGGGAATCGAACCCGTAACCTCAGGACTACGAATCCGAAGCACCGTCCACTCAGCTGTCAGGCCCCACGACATTCTCTGGATGCACGTGGTGCTGGCACACCTGCCCTGTGGCACTACACTGGCACCACAACCCTTGCACCACACTGGCACCATACCTGTTGTCGGCGGGGCCAGGCCAATGTAAGACAAAGTACACACTAATCTCATCGAAGTAACCTCAGTTAAGATAGATGAGGCTAGAATTCCATGAAGTTCCTCTCCTCTCCATATCAAGTTACGGGCTCACCATAGCCCGTGCTACTTAGAACTTTGTTCCAGGTAGCGAATCTTTAACAACAACATCCTCTCTATCATTCTCCCCTGTAATACTGTGACCTGCTACAGTTACTACTGATCACCTCGTAAACCTGCACACTATTACCCAGACGACGTTGTTGTTAAAGATTTAGCTACTCAGAACGAAATGTCCATGTAGCACGGGCTATGGTGAGCCCGTAATTACACAGACATTTCACTTGGTTGTTGTCACGTCTTGGTGACCGCCGCCTCACTCTCACACCATCACATGCAATTATATTACGCAAATATAATCCCACCGAGTCTTTCAAAGTCCCCCCTATAATGACGAGGGCTTCCCGGCACACAAACAAGGCTCAATTGGAGTAATTCAGCCTTTGCTCTAACATTGCAACAGAGTATAATGGAGGTGCATAACCCGGTGTAATTCAGACATTAGCGTGTTGTTGGTGGAGCGGCGCATAATTGTCTACACGAAGGCCATCAAAACATGAAGTTCACCTTGGTGAGCAGCAAGAAGCACAGGTCGGCACGCACTACCACCACCGCACTCTCCTCCTCCTTTGACCAAGATCTTCTATCTTCAACACGCACACATGCATCGAGGTGTATGGTGGCCTGCCCTGCCCCTCAGGCCGGCCACCATATACCTCAACCCGCCCTCACTGTGACCAGGTGGACGCCCTACCACACTATACGCGTCATAAAAGCTTACATAATAAATAAAAAAAAATAAAATATTGCCGGAACAACCGTGGACATCTTCAGGAGGAAATTAGATTTATTCCTGCAAGGAGTGCCGGACCAACCGGGCTGTGGTGGGTATGTGGGCCTGCGGGCCGCTCCAAGCAACAGCCTGGTGGACCAAACTCTCACAAGTCAAGCCTGGTGGACCAAACTCTCACAAGTCAAGCCTGGCCTCGGGCAGGGCTTGGGGAGTAGAAGAACTCCCAGAACCTCATCAACCAGGTATCAACCAGGTAACAGGCTGTTTCATTCACTTTTTCATATTCACAGCCCCGCTCCTGTGCCAGGTAAGTCCACTACGGGCTCACCATAGCCCGTGCTACTTTGAACGTTTTGCTCAGAGTAGCTAAATCTAAAAACAACAACAATTGATTCATTCACTTGGCCCACATACCCACCACAGCCCGAATGGTCCGGCATTTCTTGAAGGAAACTTATCCAGTTTTTTCCTTAATGTCTACGTTTGTTCCGGCAATATTTCTGATGCTCGCTGGGAGGGTGTTGAACAGCCGCGGACCTCTGATGTTTATACAGTGTTCTCTGAGTATGCCCATGGCACCCCTGCTCTTCACTGGTTCTAATCTGCACTTTCTTCCATCTACGTCTTGGTGTTCCTCTTGTTATAATTTAACTTTTCTGACGTTCGAGATGTGTGTCGGCGAGACACATTGACACGGACAAGGCCCCTGGCCTTGTCCGTGTCAATAACTGTGGCGGCACGCAGGTCCGTGCCCCAGCCTTGTACGTGCCAAAAAAAATGTAATAACACAGGTTCGAATCCTCGTCACGGCCCTTGTGGATTTGTTCGTAATAACACAGACATTTGTTCCCGTCCGCACTGCCAAATGTGTGTCAATACAACTTGCAAACACCGCACCTTAGGGCGGGGGGAGAGGGGAGTGAAAATCAGGGGAAAGCGCCAAGCCATTACGACTATATAGAACTTGGAAGGGGTCAGGATAAGGATTTGGGATGGGACGGGGGGAAGGAATGGTGCCCAACAACTTGGACGGTCAAGGACTGAACGCCGACCTGCATGAAGCGAGACCGTCGCTCTACCGTCCAGCCCAAGTGGCTGGGCAGGGGCGAGGGGGGGGGGGGGAGGAAAGGAGACTGAGGTAACAACACCCTGTCATCCCAATCATGTACCATCACCCGGGTTAACCACCAGTGCGACCCAATCAGTGCCTGTGGGGTCACTGTCAGAGTCACGCCATCTTCCACTCCGGTGGTCACACGTTTTTTTTTCAGTAAAGAAGATGGAGAGGTTGAGGTGTAAAGGAAAAAATGTAGACATGTATAATATAGAGCGAGTTATGACAGGAGGCGAGCTGTCCGCCTTGCTGACACGGTGACTAATGCTTGGTAGCGAAGCTAAGCCTGTTCTCTCTCTTGTCAAACAGCTGGGAATGTTTTGTAAGGCTTGTCTCATGTATTTCAACATATAAGGGCACAGGTAAGCGCATACTCACCTAGTTGTATTTGTGCTTGCGAGGGTGGAGCTCTTTGGTCCCGCCTTTCAACCGTCAATCTACTGGTGTAGAAATTCCTGAGCCTACTGGGCTCTATCATATCTACATTTGAAACTGTATGGAGTCAGCCTCCACCACATCACTACCTTGTGCATTCCAAGAACTAACTTCTCTGACACTGAAAAAGTTTGTTCTATTGTCTCTGTGGCTCATTTGGGTACTCGGCTTCCACTTATTCCCCCTTGCGCGTGTACCGCCCGTGTAAATAATCCAATCTTGTCTACCCTGTCAATTTCCCTGAGAATATTGTATGTAGTGATCATGTCTCCCCGAGCTCTTCTGTCTTCCAGCGACGTGAGGGGCAGTTTACGCAGCCTTCACGTGTGCGTGTGAGAGAGAACGGAAGAGAGAAATATGGAGAGGGAGCGAGAGATATGTAGAGGAAAAGTATATAGTATAAAAAAATGTATATAGTAGAGAAAACCGGTGGAGTCGGTACATCAGACAACCAATGGACAGAAAGGCAGGGTCCAGGAGCTAACAGCGCGATCCTGGAGGCACAAGAATACAAATACCCACACGGAACAAGTTACCAGTTGGGTGTTCCGTGGACAACGCTCCTACTTTACCTCTGATTCTGAAGCCTCATTCCTGGCTCTAAATAGCCTAATGTAACGGTCTCAACGGTCACTAACTCAAAACTTCAATAAAAACGCAAGTGACTATTTCAGCACACTATGCGTATGAACAGATGCCAGCATTTCACACTGACACTCAAGGTTCAAGGTTAGTCTCAATTATCAGTATATATGCAACTTGGGGTTAGACTTGTTAACCAAACTGAGAACTCTGTACAAGGAGGCACCAAAACTAGCGCCTTACTGCATAAAGTATCAACACACTGCTACCTGTGTCCAGCTGACTCATTCTCAACTCTTCACACCAAAACACCTCACTTCACAGAGAGGGCCAGCTATCCTGGCCATATGCGAGCTATCCTAACTAGAGTGAACCTGGATGGGGTTCCGGGAGTTGTTCTACTCCTCAAGCCCGGCCTGAGACCAGGTTTAATTTGTGAGAGCTTGGTCCGACAGGCTGTTGCTGGGATCAACTCGCTGACCTACATATCCACTGCAACCTGGTTGGTCAGGCACTTCTTTTTAAGAAACTTCGTTCTTTTTTTGAAGAAGTCCACTTTGGTCCTGCACTGTTTCTTTTACTTGTTGTGAGAATATTGAACAGCCACGGACCTCCGATGTTCATAAAATGTTCGATTGTGCCTATGGCACCTTACCATTTCACTGGTTCTTATCTGCATTTCCTTCCGTATCTTTCGCTCATGTTTGTTATTTTACTATGTAAATTGGGGACTCTGCCTTCTAATACTTTCCATGTATATATTGTGAGACACCTCTTCTCGCCTTTCCAGAGAGTACATTTTGACAGCCTGAGACGGTCTCAATAATTTTGGAGAGTGTCTCCCGCTCTGAAGGGAAAAGTGAGCATGGAGCAGTAAGCACTCAAGGCGAGACAGCACAAGTTATTTCAACAGTATGAACATTGTGATGGGATCCCTGGGTTTGAAGGTTCTAGTAATCCATCCTATCATTTTTCTAGCTGATGCTATATTTACTTAGTTATGCTCCCTAAACGTTAGGTCGTCAGGCATCATTACTTCCTGATCCTTTATGTTTTCCTACTATGAGTAGATCTGATAGTGTCTTGTACCCTGTATTTTTCAAGCCGTGACATATTTGTGTGTACATCTGATAATATTTTGTTTTTGCACAAGTGGGTGAGAATAAGAAAAAAACAGTGGTGCCAGGACCGTGCCCTGGGGTACAGATCTTATCTCTGGGCTTGGACTTTATTTTTGCTCGAGTGACTTGCTCTTTGCATTCTGTTTAACAGGAAACTGAATATTCACTGCGTTACTTTAACGGTCATTCGTAATTATCTCATGTTATGGGTTATCATACCAAGGTCACATGTCTATAGATCAAATGACTTTGCAAAGTCCGTCTATACCACATCTGCATTTTGTTTTTCTTCCAATGCTTCTGTGATTTTGCCACTGTATTGGAGTGACTGAGAAATACAGGATCTTCCGGCTCTAAATCGATGTTGACCTAGGTTGTGAAGGTCAATGTTTGCTATAAAACTGGACAACTCGATTCTAATCACTTTAAAAAAACTTTGATTATTTGGGACGTTAGTGCGACTAGTCAATAATTTTTAGCCAATGCTTTGCTCCCTCCCCTGTGTAGAGGAGCAATGTCTGCTGCTTTAAGTGCATCTGGTATCTTCCCCGTTATCTTGAGGTTATCTTGAGATGATTTCGGGACTTTTTTAGTGTCCCCCGCGGCCCGGTCCTCGACCAGGCCTCCACCCCCAGGAAGCAGCCCGTGACAGCTGACTAACACCCAGGTACCTATTTTACTGCTAGGTAACAGGGGCATAGGATGAAAAACTCTGCCCATTGTTTCTCCCCGGGGCCTGGGATCGAACCCAGGACCACAGGATCACAAGTCCAGCGTGCTGTCTGCTCGGCCGACCGGCTCCCTCGCTCGGCCGACCGGCTCCCTCGCTCGGCCGACCGGCTCCCTCGCTCGGCCGACCGGCTCCCTCGCTCGGCCGACCGGCTCCCTCGCTCGGCCGACCGGCTCCCTGCTACCGATACTTTGCATTTCTTTATAAATACAGAATTCAAAGAGTCTGGAGCCGGGGCTGTGTGCATGGGCATGTTGGCAATTTCTCTTTCACAATCAGGGGTGTTGGTGTTAATAGAAGTTATACTGTTTTGCATTTGAATATCATTTATAAAGAAGACTGCCCGGATCCTTCATTTTCATGTCGTTTATTGGGGGTGCTAAACATAGCCTCATGTTTATGTTTTGCAATTACAGTATTTTCCTTGTCCTTTGTGTATGAATCTTCACTTGTAAGATCCAATATTGGTGGTTTTATTTTATTTGGAGAATGCATATATGAAGAAATATTTTGGATTCTTCTTTATCTCTTGTATGGCTTTCTGTTCGTTTCATTTCCTCCCTGACAGGCTGACAACTGAGCACACCTGCCTGACCGAATGACTGACAACCAGGCACACCTACCTGCCAGACAGCTTTGTACACCCGACCTATGTGTGACGGGGTGAGAATAGCTCGAGTTACCTCATCCCTTTGTGTGTATTTTACCTCAATAAACTTATTTCAATTTCAATTCACTGTGTGACGCGCCATTCTTCAGCAACAAAGCCAGATGGCAAGAAGGGCTCTCCACATCACCCAGAGTGCGCATCTCCACCGCTAAACACACTTATCATAACTAGTGAGAGCGAGAGAGAACCCATTTACCTGGAGATTGCAGTAATTAAGTGACCCCAATACCACAGCGAGGGGCCCAGCGGCTGTAATGAGCTTGTCTAACGCCTAACTCCCCCCAAAATGAGTCTCGGATGGCTTCAGGGAGAACCTGAGCAGAACTACTGACCCACCAACCCGGAACTGGCCGTTACCACTCACTCACTCACTCACGCACGCACCTTCCAGGCGAACGCGCGTTTACCTGGAGTCCACTTAACTTGTTTCAAGAACAGACCTTAACCGTCCCCCACGCCCCTTAGAACTCTACCTATTATTAACCTTCTCGCCTGTCCTAACCGTCTCCTCGCCTCCAAGAAGCATTTGGCCTGGATTTAAGTTCATTGTTTTCCATAAAACTGAAGATATGATTCCTAATCTCTCTTTCCGATTCTTTTTTTTTTTATGCGTGATGTTAGTGCGACTGGTCTATAATGTTTTTCCCATTGCCTTAACTACCTCCCTTGTGAAGCAATGCCACCCATCTCCCACACACCTTGGCACCAAGGTAGCAGGAGGCATCACTCTGCCTCAGATATTCCTGCCCTATGGTCATCATCCCCGTTACCTAGCAGTAAAATAGGTACCTGGGTGTTAGTCAGCTGTCACGGGCTGCTTCCTGGGGGTGGAGGTCTGGTCGAGGACCGGGCCGCGGGGACACTAAAGCCCCGAAATCATAAGAACATAAGAACAAAGGTAACTGCAGAAGGCCTATTGGCCCATACGAGGCAGCTCCTATCTATAACCACCCAATCCCACTCATATACTTGTCCAACCCGCGCTTGAAAAAATCGAGGGACCTCCACCACCACGTTACACGGCAATTGGTTCCACAAATCAACAGCCCTGTAACCGAACCAGTATTTACCCAAGTCTTTCCTAAATCTAAATGTATCCAATTTATACCGAATAGGTAAAGTTTACAGGGATAGACTCTTCAATCTGAGAGAAAGTAGGACAGGACACAGCTGGAAACTGGAAACGTATGAGCCGAAGGAATGTAAAGGAAATACCCGCAGCCTGAACGGGCGGTCAACAAATGGAATGTACAGAAAGTAGTAGCAGAGGAAGCAGAGGTGAAGAGCAGAGTTGCCATAGGCACAATCAGAGAACACTGTATAAACATCAGAGGTCCGCGGCTGTTCAACGTCCTCCCAGCGAGCATAAGAAATATTGCCGGAACAACCGTGGACATCTCAAGAGGAAACTGGACGGTTTTCTAAGAGAAGTTCCGGACCAACCAGGCTGTGGTGGGTATGTGGGCCTGCGGGCCGCTCCAAGCAACAGCCTGGTGGACCAAACTCTCACAAGTCAAGCCTGGCCTCGGGCCGGGCTTGGGGAGTAGAAGAACTCCCAGAACCCCATCAACCAGGTATCAACCGGGTAGTAGTCCTGGAAGCCATCTCCATCCACAACTTTAAGGCATTCAACAAATTTAACAAAGAATCTAAACGTCACACCAGTTATACCATGAGGCAACGGGTACAAGCAGGCTAACAGGCGTTGTTGTTGTTATAGATTCAGCTACTCGAAACAAGTCCCAAGTAGCACGGGCTATGGTGAGCCCGTAAAGGCGGGATGTGAGGAGCTAGACCTCGGCCACTTCCCCGTAGCCACTACTGCGGCTTTCACGGCCGCGCCGACCCACTCCCCAATGGTCAACACACGCCCTGCACGTGTTTATTTGTTGACGTCAGCTGTGTTTGTTGTGCTTGCGTGAGTGGTGGTTGGTGCCACTTAGCAACCTCTCCGCCGCCTCCCGCCACACACCGCAGTATCCGCTTCCTCACCCCCCTGTAGCTCCCCGTTATGCTGTAGCTACAGGCTACTGCAGCTACACTGTAGCAGCCTGCTACGATACTGTAGCAGGCTGCCACCATACTGTAGCAGGCTGCCACCATACTGTATAGCAGGCTTCCACCATACTGTAGCAGTATGTGTATACATGTATGTGTATACATGTATTTGTAATACTAACAATTGTGTAACTAGCTTCACAAGATTGTCACTTGCTTAGCTAAACGAACTATGGGGTTCAGTTCCTGAACCCACTATGTGACTCTGTAACCCTTTCCCTCACCGCCCACGGGATGGGTATGGGGGTCCACCACCGCCCACGGGATGGGTATGGGGTCCACCACCGCCCACGGGATGGGTATGGGGTCCACCACCGCCCACGGGATGGGTATGGGGTCCACCACCGCCCACGGGATGGGTATGGGGTCCACCACCGCCCACGGGATGGGTACGGGGTCCACCACCGCCCACGGGATGGCTATGGGGGTCCACCACCGCCCTCGGGATGGGTATGGGGTCCACCACCGCCCACGGGAACGGGTGTTGAACAGTCTCGGGCCTCTGATGTTGATACAGTTCTCTCTCAGAGTACCTATTGAACCTCTGCTTTTGAACGGGGGTATTCTGCACATCCTGACATGCTTCCTAACCAGGTCGTGGGGTCGTTGACCTGTGAATCACTACAAGGTAATCATATGGTAAGGTAATCCGACATTGTTGCGTTGTTTACAAGTCATGATTATTCCCAGTGTTCAAGACAGAATGCGACAAACGCCTCCAAATAATACCAGATCAATCAGGCTGTGATTCATACGTCAGGCTGCGAGCAGCCGTGTCCAACAGCCTGGTTGAGCAGACGACCAACCGGGAGGTGTGATCGGAGACCGGGCCGCGGGGTCGTTGCTCCCCGGAAGCTCCACAAGGTAGGAGTGTAGATGAAGGTTGGGCACGTGGGGGTCGCTGCCCTGACCCTAACTGTGTGTACCCAGCACGGTGAACTCCCAATTAGGGGGGGGGAGGGGCCAACCCCTCCCCCCCCCCACCTGCAACATGTGATGTAATTATAACTTGAGATCGTTGGAGCATCTTAACCACACTGTGGCTGAGTGCTCAAGCGTCCCACTCTACGGTATGTAGGGGGGACTACCAGTGTACCACAGTGTACCCGTCTCCCTGGACCACTACCGAGGGTACAGCAGCAATGTACCTGTGTTGCTGGACCACTACTAAACTGGTGCTTAACTATCCTCAGAGAGGGTAGTTAAGCTTCTAGTACAGCAGAAGATACAAAAACTTCCCACGGCCTCGATACAAGTTCCACCATACATCCACCAGCTTACCACCCATGGACCTGGAGGCAGGGAGGCAGGCACACACACACACACACACACACACACACACACACACAGTGGAGTGGTTGACAAATGGAATGCATTAGGAAGTGATGTGGTGGAGGCTGACTCCATCCACAGTTTCAAATGTAGATACGATAGAGCCCAGTAGGCTCAGGAACCTGTACACCTGTTGATTGACAATTAAGAGGCGGGACTAAAGACCCAGAGCTCAACCCCCGCAAGCACAACTAGGCGAGTACAACTAGGTGAGCACACACACACACCCAACTCGGAGGCAGGTGGGCTATGCTTGCAAGCATTTACTCAACTCTCCCATTTTACACAACTTTACCCCTGGCAAGTTTGTTCTGCCAACACTTGATTACAAGAGTGTCAGTTTTACCAACAGAGAGATGCCAGGGACGTGTTGGGCCGGCCGCCCGCTACACAGCCGGGCTCCAGCGGCTGTGTGCCCGCCCGCCCACCTGCCCCGCACTACACCATATTCTCGGAACAAAGGAAATAACCCAAAACTCATGACACCTGACTACAAATGAACACCACTTTTCCTTGGCTTTAGGAGAGGGGGACTAAGACGAGCACAGCCGGCGGCCGCACCTCTCCACGACACAATACAGTGTTGAGCAGCGCCCCCAGTCGACCCCCACTGCACCGCTCCTGTGCCAGGTAAGTCCACTACGGGCTCACCATAGCCCGTGCTACTTGGAACTTGTTCCGAGTAGCCTTCAACGTTCATTCATCAATGAATCAATGTCGATAACGTTGATTCGGCGTTGCTTTTAGATATTGTAGCCCACGGAACTCTTACAAACACCTCCGAAGAATACCTGATCAACCAGGCTGTGATTCATACGTCCGGGTGGGAGCAGGCGCCTCCAACAGCCTGGTTGACCAGACGAACAACCGGCAGCTGAGCCATGGTCGGAAGCCGGGCCGCGGGGCCGTTGATCCCCGGAAGCTACAGAAGGTGGCTGTCTAGTTTCACAAGGTAAAAAATAAGCGTCTTATCTAAATGTGTATCATACTGAGACCACCACAAGAGCAGGCGGGAGAGCGCCTCAGACCAGATGGTTGTATAGATATACACACACAGTATAGTGGCCTTACCTTACCAGCTATACACACAGCGAAGACAATGCAGGCACAGACTCGTGCACCACCACCACCTGCAGTGCTGCAGGCTACACAACACTCACCATCAGTGCTCCTGAGAGAGCCACAGAGTTGAGTTGAGAGGTGTATAAACACTGCCTGACTAACACCAGTGTAACGAGTGTGGCCATATGATCACACCTCAAAGATGATCAAGGTATGACGGGCACTGGCACTCCTTGTGCAGCCAACACCAGTACGGTCAGGTAGCAGCAACACACAAGCCCTTCATGGGAAGAGCAACACAAGCCCCACGGGTGGGGAAGATGCCACCCGGCACCACAGCAGGATCATTACACAGTACCATCATGGCACCAGTGTCACTCTGAGAGCGAGCACAGGTGCGTAAAGCTAACCTTGCCATTCACGTCCTTGGTCAGGGTCAAGGTCACAGGTGGGATGAAAGAGAGGGAGGAAGCTGTTAAGGGAGAGAGAGGGAGGGAGGGGGGTGCAGACTGAGGTAAAAACCGGTCTTCCTCATTCCTCCCTCCCTCCCTCCCTCCTACTAGGGCTGGTGTACGTGGGAGGGCGGGCAGGGGTGAGCGCACTCCATCGCAGAGGTAATACTGATCACCGAAGTGTTTCTAGCAAGCTTCGTTATGGTTTAATCCTGTGAAACATTAACCTCTTCCCTCTCTTGACGTTCCCAGCGGCTAGTGCTGACGGTGGTCACCTTCTCTTGTCAGACATTTTGTTCCTCAAACGCTGTTATGTTCACCGACACCACCACCCCCTCCCCCCCCCACCATGGTGAACTGTGGCTCTGTGTAGGTGTTGATCTGCTTACCCTTCCTCACATGTTCCAACACCCGTTACCTGCACCCTTCCCAGCCCCTCCCCTGCACCCTTGCCAGCCCCTCCCCTGCACCCTTTCCAGCGCCTCCCCTGCACCCTTCCCAGCACCCAACCCCTAATCGCGTGTGTGTGTGTGTGTGTGTGTGTGTGTGTGTGTGTGTGTGTGTGTGTGTGTGTGTGTGTGTGTGTGTGTGTGTGTGTGTGTGTGTGTGTGTGTGTGATACAACACCTCCCCCTACACATGATCTGCACCTCCTGCCTCAGTCCTAACACAACAAGGGGCCACAAGCTCCCATCTTGCATGCTGCAACATATATTCCAAAATTCATGCTCCAAATTGCAAGAGTAATGTGGGACTCAAGCCCGGGCCAGGATCTACACGACGAACAAGGACACGAATGCAATAAGACTCAATACAGATCATCAACAAGACAGAAGGCTCCAGCCGCCACTCAACCAAACTTTACTGCAACTTTAAACTCACCACAAAAAGACATCTTAATTTTCAAGGTGCATTACTTGTTACACAGAAGCGGTTTGTGTTTGGGAGTCCATGACGGCGTACCCTGCACCCACCAGAGCGTGAGAGGTCGACCCCCCTGGGTGGTGCAGCGTGAGAGGTCGACCCCCCCCCCTGGGTGGTGCAGCGTGAGAGGTCGACCCCCCTGGGTGGTGCAGCGTGAGAGGTCGACCCCCCCCCTGGGTGGTGCAGCGTGAGAGGTCGACCCCCCCTGGGTGGTGCAGCGTGAGAGGTCGACCCCCCCCCCCTGGGTGGTGCAGCGTGAGAGGTCGACCCCCCCTGAGTGGAGGAGCGTGAGAGGTCGACCCCCCTGAGTGGAGGAGCGTGAGAGGTCGACCCCCCTGGGTGGAGGAGCGTGAGAGGTCGACCCCCCTGAGTGGAGGAGCATGAGAGGTCGACCCCCTGAGTGGAGGAGCGTGAGAGGTCGACCCCCCTGAGTGGAGGAGCGTGAGAGGTCGACCCCCTGAGTGGAGGAGCGTGAGAGGTCGACCCCCCTGAGTGGAGGAGCGTGAGAGGTCGACCCCCCTAAAATTAGGAACATTGCAAAGACAAATATATCTAATGAGAATCGGATGATGTAGAAACACTACAGGACGATATAAACAAATATTATGATAAGCATATTAGTACATGCAATTCGAATGTTTACAAAATTAAGGTTCTAATATTGGAATATAAAAAAAAGAGAGGGAGCAACTGTCAATCTACTGGGCTCTGTGTGTGTGTGTGTGTGTGTGTGTGTGTGTGTGTGTGTGTGTGTGTGTGTGTGTGTGTATGTATGTGTACTCAGTTGCGTTTGCGGGGGTTGAGCTCTGGCTCTTCGGTCCCGCCTCTCAACTGTCAATCAACTGTGTACTGTGTGTGTTTACTAGTTGTGTTTTTACGGGGGTTGAGCTTTGCTCTTTCGGCCCGCCTCTCAACTGTCAATCAACTGTTTACTATTTTTTTTTTCCACACCACACACACACACACCCCAGGAAGCAGCCCGTGATAGCTGACTAACTCCCAGGTACCTATTTACTGCTAGGTAACAGGGGCATTCAGGGTGAAAGAAACTTTGCCCATTTGTTTCTGCCTCGTGCGGGAATCGAACCCGCGCCACAGAATTACGAATCCTGCGCGCTATCCACCAGGCTACGAGGGTGTGTGTGCGCGCGCACGCGCGTGCATGCTCCACCCCACGATCCCCAATACCTCGTGCCAACGACCACACACAGGTGCCTGTGGTGTCAACGACCACAAATGCTCAAAATGGAAATCTACCAAGTTGCGAGCGTCCATGACTAAGCTCAGCCTAATGATCGCGAATAACGTGACACGCGCACGCACACAGTTGATTGACATTTTAGAGGCGGGACCAGAGAGCCAAAGCTCAACCCCCGCAAGTACAACTAGGTGAGAGAGAGAGAGAGAGAGAGAGAGAGAGAGAGAGAGAGAGAGAGAGAGAGAGAGAGAGAGAGAGAGAGAGAGAGAGAGAGAGAGAGAGAGAGAGATAGAGATAGAGAGATAGAGAGATAGAGAGATAGAGAGATAGAGAGATAGAGAGATAGAGAGAGATAGAGAGAGATAGAGAGAGATAGAGAGAGATAGAGAGAGATAGAGAGAGATAGAGAGAGATAGAGAGAGATAGAGAGAGATAGAGAGAGACAGAGAGAGACAGAGAGAGACAGAGATAGAGAGAGATAGAGAGAGACAGAGAGAGATAGAGAGAGATAGAGAGAGATAGAGAGAGATAATGAATCAGTCTCGGTGAAACCTCTCTTGGGCCTCTCTGTCCCGGCCAACGACTGTGTCACTGTTCTCTCTACTCGCCCATGGACACGAAGAACAAGAAAGCGTTCTAAAATGTTCTACAAGTTCTTCTATATTAATCACATACTATGCTCATATAGCTGGTAAATTTCAAAAGGTTCAGTGATACTTTCCACACCTGGTAATTGTCATGTCCACACTGTAATGATAATTTACATTTTCCAATGGTCATTTTCACAATTGTTAATTAGTACTTACTTACACACACAAATATCAATCATATGAATGAAATATTCATATCAATCATGAATGAAATATCACTTATCAATCATGAATGAAATGTCACTTGTCAATCATGAATGAAGTATTAAGAATGTCAGGACAAATATAGGGGCACAAAATCTTCTCCAAACACGGAGAAACGCCTTAAAAGAGACATTCTAAACTGAATGACCTCGCCCCATTTGTATTGAAGAACTTCACTTTGTCCACTATATTAAACTCGTGTTTACAACTGTACAACTATCACTAATTACCTTCCATTCACGCACTGTCTCCGTGAAAGGCGGCCAGCGGCCCAGGAAGAATCCCTGAGGGCCCCTGGGTCATCCCTGAGAGCCCCTGGGTCTTCCCTGAGGGCCCCTGGGTCTTCCCTGAGGGCCCCTGGGTCTTCCCTGAGGGGCCTTCCTGACACATCAATGGCCCCCTCTCCTCCTCCTCCCCCATATGAATAGTCTGCCTTCCCCAGAGTGGGCTCCGCGGCGCCCTGACCGTTTACGGAATTACCCTGGTCGCCGGGGTATTGTGCACAACAATATCCCGGTAATTCAATCTCCCCCCACATGTAGTCGGGACAGGAAGCTCTTTCAGGGCGTCTTAACGCACGCACACGCACGCACACGCACGCGCACGCACACACACACGCGCGCGCACACACACCTCACTCGCATCAATCACACCTGTTGATTGACGGTTGAGAGGCGGGACCAAAGAGCCAGAGCTCAACCCCCGCAAACACAACTAGGTGAGTACAACTAGGTGAGTACACACACACACACACACACACACACACACACACACACACACACCTACCTCAGAGGGCCTCGCGGCTCACACAGTGGGAGACAGGTGGTGGACAGTGTAAGAGGCAGGCGTGGGTGCTGTCGGGTGGGTGGGTGGGTGGGCGCGCCACAGAGAACCAGCCAAGGTGAGCAACATTCTTGCTTGCACTGAAGGAAGAACACTGTGGTCGTCACCCCCGCCCCCTCCCCCCCCCCTGCCCACTACAAACACAAAAACAGTGTTGTGAGAATACTGGTACAATACCCCAAGACCCACACACAACAGCCAAGGGGCGGGTGTACGACCCAGCGAGGCTGCCTCCAGGAGGCCATCTGGGTCACCCCTAAGTCAACGCTCCTGAGGGTGACTCCCCCAGCAGCGTTCACTCCACGCTGCCTGTCAACGCCACCACATGGAACTGATACAATCTTCCAGGCTGTTGCTATTCTCTCACACCGTGCCAACCTGTCATATATATATAACGCTCGTGGCACTTTAATGTGTCGCAGGGGCGATGCTATCGACCACAGCGTCAAAATCTCGGTGCCCTGGGAAGCTAAATACACTGCAATAGTAACGCAAGCTCACAGTAGGGTGCTTGCGTTACTATTGTTACGTTACTATTGTTACGGCCCAAGGAGGCGGTTCACCCCAGCATGGAAAGTCAGTAGGTAATATAAACGCGTTGAAGTAACTATCCAAGGAGAGACACGTCGCTGTATTACTCAAGATACACATAATTTTATTTTTTTTTTAATTTTGCCCCGAGGGGCGAGTTTATTGGGCAGCGCCACTCATCCTGTGAGTGGACACACCGCCATAGCAGCATGTATAACACTCCCCAATAGGAAGAAAACCCGCTGGGTTGGTCATCCTGTCACTTGTACCCAGACACAGCTGGGACTTGCTTAGCTGTCTCAAGTGAACAGATTATCAAACAAAAAGATTAACATTCGTCAACCTTTAAAATCTTACGTTATCTTGCGGGTGCAAAATGGGGGGAATCTTTTAAGAACAGTATCTATATTTGACCAATAGTGTTTAACTAACTCAAATAATGTGGGGTTTATTATTCTACACATATTTCTAATGACTTTTGGATGTCCACACTCTCAGATAGTGGTCAAGGCGGTGTCTGTCATTCTCATCACAGATTCTGTAACTCCGTTGCTCAACTATTGGTTCCATTCCGAATCTCAATGGATATTTGTATCCAAGACGGATTCTTGCTATTACTGATTCTCTCCCGCATCCACCTCCTCTTCGTCCATAATGATTGGGATTGCCAGCTGCAACCATGTTGTACCAGCGTACAGATTCACTGATTTTTTGTTCTATCCTCCTTTCCTCAGCAACCTTGTTACGGTGACATTGCCTGACAATATCTCTAATTTGTAGCGGAGTCTTGGGTATGAAGTGCTCAATGTGGTCTCCTTCAGCAGCCAGCACATCTGCTCGTTCATTTCCACAGATTCCAACATGGGAGGGGATCCACAGAAACTTGACGACTCTTCCTTGATTGGTAAGTACTCTCACCGCTCTCTTGATCACACAATATGAGGGATTATGTGATGATTGAGGTTTACTTTTGAGGTGATGAGGTGATTGAGGTTTACTTTAAACAAATTTACTTAATACTATTTTAATGTAACATGTATACAAGACCAATACTTTCTGAAGTCTGACCAGAGGAAGACGACAACACTTAACTAGGCCAGTGAGTTGGAACATTTGCGTCCAGCCACGACAAGGACGCAAGTGTTCCGCCATGCCCACAGGCCTCCCCCCGCGTAGACCTCACAAGCCGAGGACGATCGCACCTGCAGGGGCGCACCTGGTTCCGATCCATGGACCGTAACCAGGAGACGCATGTACAGGCCATCCTAGCCCCCGGACAGGAGAAATTTGGGGCTGTGAGTGCGAGGGTCCTGTGAGTACCGAATACTGTAACTGACTGATTGATGAAGATTAAGCCACCCAAGAGATGGCACGGGCATGAATAACCCTTGTTGTTTAAGATTCAGCTACTGGGAACAAAACGCTCCAAGTAGCACGGGCTATGGTGAGCCCGTAGTGCACTTACCTGGCACAGGAACGGGGCTAACTTGTGTCTGAATAACCCGTAAGGGGTCCTGTAATATAGGCAGAGGTGTAATGTATGGTGAATGTCGTAGATGGTGGTGGTAACGGAGGTTGTGGTAGTAATGGTGTTGATGGATGGTGATGGGGGGCCTCCATTATAACACGGGGGAGAAAGCACGCCATCTGCACTACTGGGACTTGGACTGCAGACTTCAGTACAGGCGAGGCAGCGTCTGCACGCCGGCACTGCGCCCGCCATAACCACCATTGGCACCCGAGTAATGAGATATGGGGGTACGAGCAGTAGCAGCGGGGGATGGTGGCATTTCCTGGGCAGGCAGCTAGGCGCTGGGAAGGTGGTGGCAGGACCCGCTAGGCACGACTAATTGCCTGTCCTCTCCACCAGGCCCACACACCTCCCACAGTAACCGGTTTGCCTCCGCCCACCTGCCACTCCGCTCCCGAATATCCATGACAACCAGGGGAGAGGTTGATCACGTTACCGGAGTGCACCGGGTGACCTGGAGGTGCACCGGGTGACCAAGGGTGCACCGGGTAACCGGGAGGTGCACCGGGTAAGAGGACCATCCACCGGTCAGGGTAACACAGGACCTTCACCAGAGGCCGGATCCAACAACCATTTAAACATCTACTTACGAACCAGTACATCTTCTCTCATACCCTTGGCGGCTTTGATGACATTTATTAAACAGTTTACCAGCATCTAAACTCCCCTTCAGTTGTTGTTATTGTTGTTGTAAACAGCCTCCAAGTCCTCCTGAGCTCGTAAACTGTTTAATAGATGTAAACAAACCCGCCAAAGGTTGACAATAGATACACAGGTCCGAAAGTACTTGGTGGCAAAGCCCTGTGGATTGATCAAGTTTATTTACGAGTCCAGGTCGATGACCACTAACACGGCGACTTGGTGCACACTCCAGGAAGACAGGCGACGAGTCACAATAACGTGGCTAAAGTATGATGACCAGACCACACACTAGAATGTGAAGGGACGACGACGTTTCGGTCCGTCCTGGACCATTCTCAAGTCGATTGTGAGAAAGGTCCAGGACGAACCGAAACGTCGTCGTCCCTTCACATTCTAGTGTGTGGTCTGGTCATCCAGGAAGACGTTCACAAGGACCACTAACACCGTGACTCACTGGGCCAGCTGTCATCTTACCCCGCTGACACACAGCCACCACCACCGGCTACCAGGAGGTGTGTGTGTTGTGTGTGGCAATACCACCATTACTCGGTGCTTTATTGTGGCCCGCTCGGTTACTCCCTGACAAGCGGACACAATTTTCTGTAATGATTGAGCAACAAGAAGCAGAAACTGCCGTCCTGGGCGGCATCCCCCCCCCCTCCCCCTCCCTCCCTCCCAGTAAGTAAAAGTGGAAGAGGTGAAGGAGTATTGCTCCTTAAAGGAGTATTACAAGGCGGTGAAGGAGTATTCCTCCTTGAAGGAGTATACATTACAAGGCGGTGAAGGAGTATTCCTCCTTGAAGGAGTATACATTACAAGGCGGTGAAGGAGTATTCCTCCTTGAAGGAGTATACATTACAAGGCGATGTAATATTAGTAAAATCAGTAACGTGTAATTTTTTGTTTATTCTTCTTCAAAGTTTTCAAGAGCTTAATAGCTTCTCTGTTGTCCATAGAGATTCCTTAATTAAATCTCTGTCGGGGATTCCTACTGGGACTCGTCTCAATAGTACAGTGGTAGCGATTTAGCTTCACGGTTGTGTGGTCAACGGCTCGAGTCTCTTAGTGCCCAAGTAAATTATTATTTTATTTTCATGAGTGTGGTTGACAATATTATATATTGATTGTCAACCACACTTTGTTGATATATATCAGAGAGAGAGAGAGAGAGTGAGGGAGGGAAGGGGGAGGGGCGGAGAGTGAGAGGGGGGGGGGGAGGGGGGGGCGGAGAGTGAGAGGTAAGCAAGGTGGGGACACTGGTGAGACACACACCGTGGGGGACTGGACTTTCCCCCATGCACTGGACCTTGAGCACTAGTGGTCATCACCACCGCCTCCCCCACCCCTCGCCCACGTTCAAGCCTTCAACACGTCAAATGACCGTTAATTAAGGATTGACACCAATCACACAGCGCCACACTTCAACAACCACACGAAAAACCGACTCAATAGTTTCTAGAACCCAAAATCCCCACCTCCCACCCCACCACCCTCCACACACACACACACACACACTTGTCTTAGGGAGAGACCGAGTCCTGCCGACCAAAGTACAGGTAATTTCCCACACTGGTGAGAACTGGAGCAAATCACGCCACCGAGCGGTGGTCCAGTGCCTAAGGGGGAGAGGTGGTGGGGAGAGGTAGTATACCCGTGTGTAACGAGGTTCCCAAACAACCGGAAGACCGGCAAACTATCACACAGTCGTTATAACCCCTTTCACCGTTTCATTTCTCAGGTTCCCCGGCACAAGTCTCCACTAATCTCCGCAATGGTAATTGTTGATATGTTGTGTCTTTATCCGGCAGGGCGTCACGCCTCTCCCGCGCAAAGCTCCAAGTCAGCCTCAGACACCATGGGCCGCGGTCATCACGCAGCTGCCCCGAACTACTGGGGAAAGTTATTTCTGGGATCGTTCTTGGTGGCATTGGTACACCAGACTTCTGTATATCCATACACCAGGCGTGTGTATGACCAGTACACCCATACACCAGGCGGGTGTATGACCAGTACACCCATACACCAGGTGTGTGTATGACCAGTACACCCATACACCAGGCGGGTGTATGACCAGTACACCCATACACCAGGTGTGTGTATGAGCTGGGAGTGTGTGAGAGGGAAGCCACACGACCACGGGCCCTGGAGGACCTAAGTGGATAAGGTCATCAGGAAGGCTTCCCCCCCCCAACCCTCCTCTGGCCACGTCTCTTATTGCACACCAGGAGGGGAGAGGGGGAAGGCGCCCCCTAAAGCCCCCTCTCCGCCCATCACCCTGCCCATGATCCCTATTACTTCTCGTAGCAGCTTACAACTGTAACGGTGGTTACCATACAGTAAATATCGCGACCTATTGGTACAGTGGGGGGGGGGGGAGAGTGTACATCACCACACACACACACACTAGGCTCTGTGGCCCACCGTGTACACCATTAACAACTACTAACGAGGACTCGTAATACTCTAGACGCTGCCAAAAGAAAGTTGATATGACTTGGCGACATTCCTGGGAATTAGCCTACAGACTTGAGTATTACTTGCATATCGACCGGTTAGGGAGAGAAAAGTCAGGAATTTTGGAGCAGCCAAAGTCCAGAAGAAAGCACTCACTCACTCTCACTATCCCCTCCAAGATGTTAGGAAACAAATGCGAGCATTTTGTGGAGGAATTTAAAGTATTATAAGCCAGGGTTCACCACATGATCCTAACTCAGCAGTGGCCAATGTACTGGAGAAAGCAGCAGCAGTGTTTTGAATTTCCACGAGGCTACACGCTGTTTGTTATCCACCTGAACACCGCCAGTGGGAACTTTCTCTGGGATTATTGAGCGTGTTTTAGGGTACTTGAGGCTCAAATGGTAACAGTGAGTTTCCTTTTCCTGACAATGCCAGGGCTTTCCCATTGTGATGGCCGAGAGTCCTGGTAGAGAGCACCGGGGACTGGCGCTCACGAGCCGATTGATTGATGAAAATTAAGCCACCCAAGAGGTGGCACGGGCATGAGTAGCCCGTAAATGGCAGATGTTTGGAGTGAATGTTATCTTCACCAGTGTCAACACAGATACCAGTGTCAACACGGATTACCTGGTCTATTTCGTGTTGGTGCCTCGAGTGCCTTGAGGCATTCTGGCAGTTGGTGTCCTGCGCCTTGTGTCATCATGCAGGGTATTGACCACTGAACAGCTCACACGGGCCGTCATTACCTTCCTGGTGTGTACTGTCTCAACTCCCTGCTGCCCCCCCCCCCACACACACACACACTTCTGTATACCTCCAGGCACTTCCCAGAGTTTCTGCAACTCCTCAGCCTGAGGTCAGGCCTCTCTTGTGTTACCTTGATTTAAAATGTTGTTGTTGACAGCGGCCCGTACGTCTGCGTTACGCTCCAGCTGTATGAAGTACTCATCAAGCCCCACACTCACTAATATGTATGTATGCTTAATCTGTAAGTACAATACACGAAAGCACTGTATCACTGCTCACATGTAAACAGATTTCACCGACTGTCAACGAGCATTGCTTGTATATCACCAACCAACATGTGTGTTCGGCTAACTATATATACCGTACTAATCATTAACTCAAGGCCAAAATTACACGACTAACAATTCGTTTAGTCATGTCACCCATATGTACTCGCCTAATTGTACCCACCTAATTGTGCTTGCGGTGATTGAGCTCTGGCTCTTTGGTCCCGCCTCTCAACTGTCAATCAACAGGTGTACAGGTTCCTGAGCCTATTGGGCTATGTCTGTTTGGGCTTTATGTATAAGTGTTTACATACGTGTGTATAACCACATGCACTCAACACTTCGCCACAGGAGAGAGCCAGCTTCCCTCGGCTTCATACTAAATTTCAAATTTCTACAAGTTTCCCCCCTTCGCTTGTAACTCTCCATCCTTACTTTAAAGCGAGAAGAGGGGTGGGGGAGAGCTGGCACTACCACCACACTGTAGGCGCCGCTGACGGAGAAAGTACAGCAGGAAGGTTGGTGCGTGTAGTACGTTGACCCGCTCTTCCACCCACTCCTCCAGACACACCACACGCCCACACCCGCCCACTCTCCACATTCACAATAACAAATGATCCATATACAGACGATGAGTCACAATAACGTGGCTGAAGTATGTTGACCAGACCACACACTAGAAGGTGAAGGGACGACGACGTTTCGGTCCGTCCTGGACCATTCTCAAGCCGATTGAGAATGGTCCAGGACGGACCGAAACAACGTCGTCGTCCCTTCACCTTCTAGTGTGTGGTCTGGTCAACAACAAATGATCCATTTTCAGCACTTCCCTGCCCCCGCCTGCATGGGAGACTGCCATAGGAAGCACCGTGGGGCCGTCACCGTGGGGCCGTCACCGTGGGGCTGTCACCGTGGAGCCCCACTCCCACCTTGCCAACACCTGGTCGGCCCCGGCCGGTCTACCTGCCACACCACTGACACTTTCAACAACACTTTCTATGTCGAAGAATGATCGTGGTCCAGTAAGCGGTGTGTCTGTGTGTGGGGGGGGGGAGGAGACCACGGATCACAATTCCCACATTAGATTTCCTCGCGTAATCTATTAATGATCAATTATGGAAGCATGATTAAAATGCCAAACCTGTGACTGGGCTCCGCCTCTCATATTATTCCTAGGTGGCAGTAAAAAATTAATAATAACTTGTTTTATGAGGATATGAACACTGAAGAATTACAAGTATGAAACCTTGAGATGAAATTATGTTCATAACAATAATAAAAGGTGCAGACGAGGAGTCACAATAACCTGGCTGAAATATGTTGACCAGACCACACACTAGAAAGTGAAGGGACGACGAGGTTTCGGTCCGTCCTGGACCATTCTCAATCGGCTTGAGAATGGTCCAGGACGGACCGAAACGTCGTCGTCCCTCCACTTTCTAGTGTGTGGTCTGGTCAACCAGCAAAAGGTGCTTGGTGGATACCACCAGCAGCCCACCTTGTGTGGAGCCAGGCTGGGGGCACCACTGTAGAACCCCCAGCCTGGTAGTTTTGCACACCACTAGATGAGTCCCGTCGCGAGCACTAGGCAAGGAGCCAGGGCGGCCAGGAATGTGGCATCTTCCTAGAGAAAAACAATCCCAATAAGGCATCGTCCCAATAAAAATCGAAAAAGACGTCCCAATAAGGCATCCCCTCATCCTGCCTCCCCTTACATATGTATATAATTATGTATGTGTTTGTGTTTACTCTCACGTAACAACGTGTTGGACTGAAGACGGCTACAGGTCCCCCCCGCCCCTAAGAGAGGAAGGTCCATGCATGCTGCAGCCTCCTTGAGCGGTGGTCGGGGGCCATCACGGAGGGCTGGCCGGCCTCCTCACCACCACCTACTCTCTCCTGGGGTTTCTCTCTACTTATCTACCGCAGTCTCCTTCAAGTGCTGTGGCATCGTGTCTAATTATACCTGCATCACCAACCGCGGCGTCGTCTCTCCAGTTTCACTTAAAGCCACTAACAAAACTACGCTATCATGTGCATTACAGTATAACCGCAGCTGAACTTGTCAAGAACACGTGTGCAACCGCAGCTGAACTTGTCAAGAACACGTGTGCAACCGCAGCTGAACTTGTCAAGAACACGTGTGCAACCGCAGCTGAACTTGTCAAGAACACGTGTGCAACCGCAGCTGAACTTGTCAAGAACACGTGTGCAACCGCAGCTGAACTTGTCAAGAACACGTGTGCAACCGCAGCTGAACTTGTCAAGAACACGTGTGCAACCGCAGCTGAACTTGTCAAGAACACGTGTGCAACCGCAGCTGAACTTGTCAAGAACACGTGTGCAACCGCAGCTGAACTTGTCAAGAACACGTGTGCAACCGCAGCTGAACTTGTCAAGAACACGTGTGCAACCGCAGCTGAACTTGTCAAGAACGTGTTCAACAGCGGGATGTCTTGCAACTCTGACAGCTGAGTGGACAGCGCTTCGGATTCGTAGTCCTGAGGTTCCGGCTTCGACCCCCAGTGGAGGCGGAGACAAATGGGCAAAACGTTTCTTTTACCCTAATACCCCTTGATACCTAGCAGTAAATAGGTACCTGGGAGTTAGACAGCTGCTACGGGCTGCTTCCTGGGGGGGTGTATAACAAAAAAAAAAGAGGCCTGGTCGAGGACCGGGCCGCGGGGACGCTAAGCCTAGATATCATCTCAAGATAACCTAACCCCCCTCCCCCCCTGCCTGCTGTTCCAGGTGCCCGCGGGACTCCGCAACACTCACACCTCAACACACGGAGACTATTGATATTAACTTTATTACTACTGTCAGGAGTGGCACGGTAGGGACCTCAATGACACTGCTCTTGAGAACGTTCAGCCCGCCTCATTCAGGGGTGACCACCCCGCCACAACTACTGGCCTGTTGGTAGTTACCTGTAGTTGGCTGTTGTTGTTGTTACAGATTCAGCTACTAGGAATAAGTTTCAAGTAGCACGGGCTATGGTGAGCCCGTAACTTACTTGGCACAGGAGCGGTCTGTAGTTGGCGCTACTCACGACTTGTATACAACACCGTTGATGTGTGGCTGTGTAACACCACTGGTGAGGAGCCTTAAAACACCACTGATAAAGGCCCCATACAACACCACTGACAAGGAGAACTACGGGCTCACCATAGCCCGTGCTGCTTGGAATTTTTTGTTCCAAGTAGCAAATCTTAAACAACAACAACCACAACCACTGACAAAGGTTCAATACGGACAAAACCTGGTCACATTCAAGGCACACGTGCTGATTGGGTTATTTGTTTCAGCCCGGTTATAGTGACTAACTCTCTACAACGGGCACCTGTATATTACTGAAGGTGCTGACAGGAGGCCACCACAACCTTTGATACAATTAACAGCTCGGATTCAGTACTAAATATTACCCAACGACTAACGACGTAAGGCGATTGAAAAGACGAAATTTACGGTCACGTTGGGCATGGAGACGTTCACATGGTGTGCCAACTGTGTACAAAGAAAACGGGTTTGGATGTATGGGAGCAATAGCTATCCTAAATTTCCCATTCCCATGACAAAAAAACAAAAATCTTATGGGAAATGGCATTTGATGGTGCAAATTTATGATAGGAAACGCTACCCCTCTCCCCAGCGTAGCAAGATTGATTGATTGATTGATGATGATTAAGCCGCCCAAAAGGTGGCACGGGCATGAATAGCCCGTAAGTGGTGGCCCTTTTGAGCCATTACCAGTATCAACAGATGATACTGGAGATCTGTGGAGGTGCGACTGCACCCTGCGTGACGGGAGATGTCTCCCGTGAGCGTAGCAAGGCTGTATATACCTTAATATTGTCATTTGTGCAAGGGATAGGCTTCGAGAGGATGTGGTTGGTGCCTGGCCCTCGACACCACAGGAGCAGCTCAACACAGTCTTGTGTCGTGGAATGTCTTGGTGTCAGACGTTGGGTTCAACTTTAACATTTCTTAACCTTTGTTTAACTCACTTGACCACCTCCTTGTGCCTCACTCTCCTCACTATCACCTCTTGACCACCACCTGGTGCCTCACCCTCCTCACTATCACCTCTTGACCACCTGGTGCCTCACCCTCCTCACTATCACCTCTTGACCACCTAGTGCCTCACCCTCCTCACTATCACCACTTGACCACCACCTAGTGCCTCACCATCACCCCTTGACCACCTTCTGGTGCCTCACCCTCACCCCTTGACCACCTCCTTGTGCCTCACTCTCCTCACTATCACCTCTTGACCACCACCTGGTGCCTCACCCTCCTCACTATCACCTCTTGACCACCTGGTGCCTCACCCTCCTCACTATCACCTCTTGACCACCTAGTGCCTCACCCTCCTCACTATCACCACTTGACCACCACCTAGTGCCTCACCATCACCCCTTGACCACCTTCTGGTGCCTCACCCTCACCCCTTGACCACCTCCTTGTGCCTCACTCTCCTCACTATCACCTCTTGACCACCACCTGGTGCCTCACCATCCTCACTATCACCACTTGACCACCACCTGGTGCCTCACCCTCCTCACCATCAACCCCTGACCACCTCCTGGTGCTTCACCCTCCTCACTATCAGCCCCTGACCACCACCTGGTGCCTCACCATCCTCACCATCACCCCTTGACCACTTGAGTTGAATGTTCGCGTTCACTGTGTGTTTAAGGGGGTCAGTTGTTTCTCAGGGGTCAGGAGCATGTAGGTGGAAGGGAGTGGGGGGGGGGGGGGGCTGGCGTGTGTGGGGCTGGTGGGGTGGGGGTGCAGGAGCTGTGGGGAGGTGCAGGAGGGGGTGAGGAGCAGTAATCCCCCAGGGCGTCCCAACAACGGAACACAATCTGCCACACACACCTTCCTGTAAGTGACATTTTACAATACAAAATACCATCCACAGTTGGGTGTGAGAGAGAGGGGCAGCTGGTGGTGTGAGGGTGGGTGTATCCAGGTCTCCCCCCGCCCACCTACACCACCACCCACCTCACACCGTTCCCAACGCTGCCTTAAGGCAAAAAAGAGTCAACAAAGTCAGGTACACGAGACTAAGCAAATTATTAACCAGATCAGCGGCCATTAATGACCCTGGAATGAAAAGATTCCTTGTTTGTATCTTATCTGTAAGGCTCTCGTCCCAGGCCTCGACAAGCTTAATGAGACTTGTGGGGTATTAGGGTCAAGCCTCCTAGTTTAATTTAAGCCTAGTGACCGATAATTATCATAGCCGTAGTCTCCAGTAGTGGCCAGGGGACTGTGGGACACAAGCCGCAGTGTCAGCTCACCTGGCCACACTGAGACAGACACTACACACGTGGCCACACCTCACCACACAGGGCCAGACACAACACACCTGGCCACCCAGGGGACACTAACAACTACCTCCGTTACAATGGCTCAGGTGTTGCCTGGCCCCCAGCTCCTCCACGCACGATAACCACCTCAGTATACACTACTACACACCTCAGTATCCCCCTCCACCCCACCACAATACTACTGCTCAACCATTACCCAGTTAATAAAAATATAAAAGTGGTAATACAAAAAAGTGCAGCTCTTGCAACACTGCAACCCTTCTAGGGCAGCTGCATACATGCACATGTTCCTAAAATGATAAAAACTGAATATTAGATTTCCTGGAGTGGGAGGGAGGGAAGAAATAGGGGAGGGAATGAGAGGGGGAGAGAGGGAAGGAGAGAGGAGATATTGGGGGGGAAGACTAGGTTGGAGTAGAGGGGGAAGAGTGGGGGGAGGTAAGGAGAGAGGGGATCTTGGGGAGACGTCAGAAAATGTAGAAGGGCGAGGAGAAAGGGAAGCAAGGAGAAAGGGAAGCAAGGAGAAGGGGGGGGGGGATAAAGGAGACAGTAGCGAGGGGGTGAGATTCTGAGAGTGTGTGTGTGGAAGAGACCCGGACACCACCGGATACCCCATGCAGTATCAAATGTAAACAAAGACACCACAGACAGTTTCCCCCTACACACCGTTACCACAGAAGAGACCAGGACACAGCCTTCCACACCAACCCATCCCTAGCAGACGCTCACAAGGGACCTCCATATACCAGGGACCAGATTCACGAAGCAGTTACGCAAGTACTTACGAACCTGTACATCTTTTCTCAATCTTTGCCGGCTTTGTTTACAATTATTAAACAGTTAATGAGCTCCGAAGCACCAGGAGGCTGTTTATAACAATAACAACAGTTGATTTGGAAGTTTTCATGCTTGTAAACGGTTTAATAACTGTAACCAAAGTCGTCAAAGATTGGGGAAAGATGTACACGTTCGTAAGTACTTGCGTAACTGCTTCATGAATCTGGCCCCTGGATAGTACCTGGATGGAGTTTTGGAAGTTCCTCTACTCCCGAACCCCGGGGTGCCCAGGCTTGACTTGTGAAAGCTCACACCTCAAGCCTCCTTACTCACATATGTTCACCCCCAAGACGCTAAATCCTTTATACGTGATGGTTAAGAGCCAAAAATGCAACCTGAGGCCAACAAGACCGACACGAGCACTCTTTGGCTGCTCCAGGACCCACCATGGACCCGCTTCAGAGGCCGAGCTATTAAGACAGCCTATGATCTTGTCAGATGACCCACCCAGATAGCCCCAGACCTCACCTGGTGTTGAGCAGGAGTCGCGAGGCGTCACACACTGGCAAGCTGCTCCTCACCGCCTCGCCATACCTGCCACCAGAAACGTACAATGTAAATATCTCTTCTCAAGTCATCACCTTTTACAAGACTTCAATAAGAAACATTTTGCCTTAAAACAATTTAATTAATAATTATTAATTAATTAATTAATCTAGTTATTTTATACTACCTCAAGTTCAAGTATGTTTATTGAGACAAGAAAGAAATACATCTCAAAGGGATAGAGTAGCTTAGGCTATCTCTACCCCACTAATACTACCTCTAATATATCCAGTAGGGTCCAAAACCTGTACCGGCATGAACATTACTACGTCATAATGACTTCATATACAGAAACATTTTTATATTATATATGTAATCATAATTAGTTTAGGTTAGGTGTGCTAATAGTAATATTCATATTAATATCTGTGAGCCTCTCATTAATAAACTAGATTCAAAAAAGTCTTTTAAAGAATGTGCATATCAAGTTGTCAACGCCTGTAGACAACCCCCCAAGGCGCAAACAACAGTTCCCGTGATCCCTTAATTAGCGCTTGTACCAGCGAGGGGCGACCATGTGCACCAGATCACAAGAAAACACTCATTATGGCCTATTTCCCGCATTTTCTGGCGGGAGGGTTACCACCCGCGCGCACGGCCATCACGCGCTGCTTAGTCCAAACAACCTCTCATTTATACCACATCTTTAGTCAATGTACAACTAAATAATAATAGTAATAAATGTTAAAAAAAATGCCCGCTATCATGACAATTATAAGCAATGTGTTATAATATAAACAAGTTATATTAACTATACAGGTGAAACCACAACGCTGGCAACCGTCTCGGCGGACTTCCTGACAACATGGGGGGGGGGGGGGGCGCCAACGGTCGGGGAACTTTGGTCCTTCAGGGCGCTTGTTTCACCTTAATATTTGTCATCTCTTCCGTTTTTACGGTGTAATTGCTGTATGAGCCGGGAAGAGTGCCACGCTGCCACACCGCCACAGGCCGTGTGGTGTTCACACGTAGCGGCAGCGTTCTCCAGCGAGTTCCTTTCTAACCTTTCAGGGACAGGGTCATGAGCAAATTGCAACTTAAATTTAAAACAATAGATAACATTGCATAATCTAAAGCTAAAAATGCCAACTTGCCAAGGCCTAAAGTGGCAAATTTCTGACGCAGAACTGTTATACTCAAATTCTGTCAGTTGAAATGTAACCAATCACAGGCGAGTAGGCCTCTGACGTCATGCCAGACAGAGGAGCATCAGGCATGCTCCCAGCAGCTCAGTTATCCTCACAGGCTCATAGTAGAAGGACCTCGGCTAGGCAGATATATACCTTGCAATCTCAGTCAATACAGCCTATGGGTGTCGGAGGAATGATTACAGACATGTCAGGCTCAGTGACTCAACTATTAAGTCAAACTTCCGGACTCCAACAATTATTTGGCATTTCTTCAGAGTTTATAAAATTGTTGGTGGAAGTCCACTTTAACAAACCTAAAATACTTTTGTAAGAAAAGTGGGTTTTTGTTTTACCTCTATGGCAATGGCTCAGCAATGACACTAGCCCTCAACAGTTGAGTCAAGATTAATTTAGCCGAACAAAGCGAAACCCACATTAAAAGACGTCTGTCTGCTCTACTTACTACTAGACCATTAACTCTACAACCTTGTAGGAACTAGACCATTAACTCAATACAGACCTGAAAGAACTACCAGACTATAAGCTTTTCACGACCTTACGGGAATCACTAGGCTACGCTAACTCTACAACCCTGCGGAACCTCTGAGCTATTAACTACCTGCAACCCTCACGGGAACTACCGTCTTGCACAACGACTTCCTTGTACATTACCTCAGCGACGTTCGCTCCATTGCATGAATTTCTTATTTGTGTTTAGTCATAAAAAGTCAGGTATATAGTTACCCGCGTTCCAAAGTTTAGTTACCAGCGTAGTAACCAGTGTATAGTTACTAGTAAGTAAACAAACATTCCGACTCGGGTACCAACGGGCACACACAGTTTGTGTGTGAAAAGCTTTGGAAATATTCGAAAAGCTGGTGGTGTTCTCGTAACACCAGCTCTCACACACCAGGCAACACTCCCACACACAAAATGCAAGAAAATTAAGAATACAATAATTGCAAACTAATGCTACTTTCTGTTTATATGTTTTGTGTGTGGACAGACAGGCAGGAGAGTTATCCAGTAGACAAAATATTGAAATTCTTGCAAGGCAGGATCAAGTAAAAATAACATTGAGGTTAAACGTTTAAGGCTCATGCTCTGTGATATGAAACATTGGTTTACTGAGAATTATATAAACTATATGTATTGTAATATTTTCCTTGAAAATTGATTTATACGAGTTTTATATTGTATATTATTTAATAATAAAAAAAGCTTTCTAGCCTTTCTCAAATGTTATATATACAAAACAAGAGTAATAGGATGTATATAGTCGGTCTATTGGATGACAAGATAATACAGGGTGCATTGATAAGTCAATAAAAGGAACAACTGAGACTCATAGGCTACATTCTTGATACTACGAAAAGCCTATATCTGAAAATGTTCAGTTTTTGGCTTCATCTCTGGCTTGATGCCTTTAGGATAATGATATTTTAATATATTTACCATTTCAGCACTGAAAAAACTCAAAATAATCTAAAATATCAAATATTGTTTTGTTCTGAATACAAAAGTTTAGTAGAGTTTGTAAAGCGCGCACACGTCTGCCAGCCCGCCCAAACAACGCCCCAAGTACAAGCCTTATGCAGCAGTAATATCAAAACCAAAAGTCATGAGCTATCATAACGGCATCTTATAACGTAGCCACAATATCGCTACAAGGACATGTCCCCCCATCACTTCATAGTTGTACAGCATGTCTTTGAAACGTTCAAAGTGAAACACACAGCAGAGAGCTGGTGTGTCTAAACTTGGTACAGCAGAATGACGCTTGCTTTCCCTCGATTTATGGTTAATGGAGGAGAAAGTTGGGCCTGTTATGACCTCTGGTTCCCTCTACTATTTTGCTGGATGCGCTTACTATACAAGATGGCGCTTTGGAGGCAGGCTGGCCACCTCCCTCCAGGTTTTGGCAAGATCAGGCTCGCCACCTCCCTCCAAGTTTGGCAGGATCAGGCTGGGCTACCGTTAACTGTGACAGGGACGAATCTCCCAACCCTGAGTTTTGCATGTGTAAACTCTGCGAGGAGAAACCGAGTCATCATTGAGTATCCAGCTACTGGACTCTTCAGACCTGCCAGGTACCAGGAGTTTTGTAATTACTTTGTCGACTCTCGTGTTTTTCACGATATCCTTATACTGCACCGCAAATTTACAAGCTCAGGCTACTGATCGCATGCCCCCTGCATGATGGGGGATTTCTTAGCACCACATACCCAGCTCTTGACACTATGTAACCGTTCATATTGTCTAGGGTAGCTGCATAAATCCAGATGTACCTAAATGTACTTGGGAGTACTAAGTTTGAGGGTTGGAAGCCTCCTCATAGCCTACTGATTTTATTATTATTATTGATGTCAAGTTGACATTATTATTAATTCTGATGTCAGGTTGACAGTACCGTGAATATCGTCTGCTGGTATTTTGCATGGGGGAGGAAATAATGCTATTCTGTTCATTCACCCTAAAACACCCTGGAAAAAGCAACTGAATACCCAGGCAGGCGCCACGTTGCGTTCAGGAATCCATCCATCCATCCATCCATCCATCCACACACACACACACACACACACACACACACACACATACACACACACACATACACACACACACATACACACACACACATACACACACACACACACACACACACGCACACACACACACACACACACACACACACACACACACACGTGTGGATTCTCCCCCTACGTCAAAATATTGCTGGTCACAACTTTCACGCCCTGTGACCCCTAACCACACGGTATTAGTATTATTATTTACTGTTCCAACTTGTTCTCTCGTACATGTTCTTTCATTCATACCGTATTTCCCAACCCATCCTCCTGTTTACATAGTACTTTATGTAACTGTGTACCATAGTACAAATATTGACGTACTAAGCAATTAGATCATAGAACTTTGTATTATTATTCACTTTATAGTCGGTAAAAATGAAGCTAAAAAACAAAAAAATATTCCTAGCCTAGTATAGCACACACATGTACTAGATTAAGCCTCGCATATCGTGTATTAGGCCTAGGAAGGTTAGCTTAGTTTGTTTTTGCAATATAAATAGACAATCTTTTTCCTGTCTGTCCAAATTCAATACTACCGATTTCTACTTTCTAATTTCTTTTTTTTTTTTTGCAGGGATATTTCTACGCGGGCCCTAAGCCTCTGGCTGGCCCACTAAGTGTTGCTTGTTTCTGTTTTACTTGGGCGGAGTATGAGTATTTATGACTCGTATGGTCGCTTCAGTAAGATTTTGTCATGTGTGTTTAACAACTTCTGCTCTGTTGAATCTAAGTTGAAATCTTAATGGGTTTGTAACTGCGCACTGTGTTAGATAATGTTCCAGTGGTCTGTTGTGGTTGTAACTGTGCACTGTGTTAGATAATGTTCCAGTGGTCTGTCGGGCATATCTCCACAGTGCTGACATTTCCTCTCATCTTCCGCTAATTTCGTTGCCCGTCTGTATATGTATTATGGTCCTCATCCTTCCTACAAGCACTACCAAGACAGGAGGTTGGACTGTATAGGGGGGTAGAAATAGCCTAAGCTACTCTATCCCTTTGAGATGTATTTCTTGCTTATCTCAATAAACATACTTGAACTTGAACTTGATGGACTGTATTTCCATATAATCCTGCCATAACATTTTATTAATTATTTTTGTTATGGTTTTATTACTGAGAGTTTAGCGAAGTATTTTCAATTCTTTTACAGTTGTGAAGGTTAACTAGCCTAGCACTACAGGCTGGGGAACATTAGCATGATGAAGGCGGCAGCAAGTGGGTTACCTTGGCTGGGCGTGTACCACCACCACCGGCCAGCGCCACACCCGGGCGTGGGCCAGCGCCACATCTGGGCCTGCAGGTGTGGCAGGAATACTGTATGTGTACTCAAACAGTAGTAGAAGCAAAGGACAATCATGTGTTTGCACTAGATACCATAAAGGGGCATGATAGGAGGGGGGGGGGTGTTGTTTATTAGTTACACATAATTAAAGTAAACTTGCTGACCACTTCATACTGGTGAAGAAACTCTTTAGTTTCTGAAATAAAAAAAAATACAAGCCTTGTCTCATTATTCATCTCATTACCTGTTAACGGTCTTGAAATAGAAATTCTAGCTTGTACGACGTATCCCCATAACCTGAAAGTATTCTCCTGTGTTATCTATTTCATTTTTGGATTCATTCTGTTAATAAAGCGTTTAAGGAAGCCCCGGATGACCAGTAAACACGGGAGTCTAAGCAGTTGTTGTTAAAGATTCGCTACCTGGAATAAAAAGTCCCAAGTAGCACGGGCTATGGTGAGCCCGTAGATCTCTCTTCTGTCTAAGCAGGTAAGTAAATCATTAACGAGTAGTTCAGGAGTGTCACCTGGGAACGACCCGGCGCCGGCCAGGGGGAAGGGGGAGGGGGGAGAATAGCTCTCGACACGCCTTTTATTGTAGGGAGCAAAATCGGGTTGTTATAGAGGGTTGAGAGCCAGGGCCAAGAGCCAGGGGCTGAGAGCCGGGACCGAGAGCCGGGACCGAGAGCCAGGGACCGAGAGCCAGGGACCGAGAGCCAGGGACCGAGAGCCAGGGGACCGAGAGCCAGGGGGACCGAGAGCCAGGGGGACCGAGAGCCAGGGGACCGAGAGCCAGGGGACCGAGAGCCAGGGGACCGAGAGCCAGGGGACCGAGAGCCAGGGGACCGAGAGCCAGGGGACCGAGAGCCAGGGGACCGAGAGCCAGGGGACCGAGAGCCAGGGGACCGAGAGCCAGGGGACCGAGAGCCAGGGGACCGAGAGCCAGGGGACCGAGAGCCAGGGGACCGAGAGCCAGGGGACCGAGAGCCAGGGGACCGAGAGCCAGGGGACCGAGAGCCAGGGACCGAGAGCCAGGGACCGAGAGCCAGGGACCGAGAGCCAGGGGACCGAGAGCCAGGGGACCGAGAGCCAGGGGACCGAGAGCCAGGGGACCGAGAGCCAGGGGACCGAGAGCCAGGGACCGAGAGCCAGGACTGAGAGCCAGGGGACCGAGAGCCAGGGGACCGAGAGCCAGGGACCGAGAGCCAGGACTGAGAGCCAGGACTGAGAGTGCCACCAAGAGCGGAGCAGGAAGGCGCGTTACATCAACAATATTTACCTTTCTCAGCCAAGAGTTCACCCACTCGTTCCTGACCCCTTCACTCAACAAAGGAACAGGACCAAATGAGTCTATACACGAGAGAACACCGGTGAAAGGGGCCGCAGGAAGAGACGAACAAGGGATCCAATGAACGGGATAAATAAAGGAGCAGCCGCGTCCAACAACCTGGTTGACCAGACAACCAACCGGGAGGCCTGGTCGGGAGACCGGGCCGCTGCCACGTTGATCCTCGGAGCCATCACAAGGTACCCACAAGGTAGGTAGATGGACAAAGCAGTTGGAAATGCGGGTCCCGGGAGCTAAAACTCAGCCCCAGCATACTTTATGAAGCAGGTACACACACTGTTGATTGACAGTTGAGAGGCGGGACCAAAGAGACAAAGCTCAACCCCCCGTAAGCACAAATAGATGAAATAGTACGAAGACTACAGTACGTACGAAAATAGTACGTACGAATAGTACGAAATGAGTACGAAGACTACAATGTAACCAATGTTGGTCAGAGTGACTGAGTCTGAGTCAAACATTGCGCTCTTCAGTTAACTTTCACCAAGTTCTGCTCCTCATCCTACTCCGTGTCTCCTATTTTTTTCCGTTTAATTCTCTTCCGTCTCCCCTTCCTTCCTTCCTCCTGACCGTTCCGCTTTCACGAGCCGTTGGTCGTCTTCCGTCATGTCCTGCAAGTAACATGAAGGTGT
Source organism: Procambarus clarkii (assembly GCF_040958095.1). NCBI lineage: Eukaryota > Metazoa > Arthropoda > Malacostraca > Decapoda > Cambaridae > Procambarus > Procambarus clarkii. The sequence goes on from NC_091181.1 coordinate 30,836,000, forward strand.
TCATGTACAAGGGACACGTGCGGAGGGCTGCTGCTGCATGGTCGGTGTGTTCAGTGAGAACTTGTCTGTACGGAGCTCCTCGCTACACTTCATAACCCGTGAAGGTTTTCTCCTCCTGATGACTGCACGCACGGTCTCTCTCGGCGCCATAATGTTACATCAATTACAAGCTCTCAAATAATATTTTTTTAACTTGGGAACCCAGACAATGAACAACAACAAAGTATTTTCACACTTATACATATCTGTGTTACAATTAGCAAAAATTCATGAGAATATTAATCCACAGAGAAAACTTGATCCCTTGAGCCCCTCCTTCACACACATGCCAGGTTGGCCAACATAAGAATGGTCTTTAGAAGGCGACGAGTCACAATAACGTGGCTAAAGTAATCGACTTGAGAATGGTCCAGGACGGACCGAAACGTCGTCGTCCCTTCACCTTCTAGTGTGTGGTCTGGTCAATGGTCTTTAGAAACTTGTGTAAAGAAACATTCAGAACCTTGTATACCACATATGCCAGACCAATCCTGGAGTATGCAGCTCCAGCATGGAGTCCATATCTCGTCAAGCACAAGACTAAATTGGAGACGGTTCAGAGGTTGGCCACCAGACTAGTACCCGAGCTGAGGGGTATAAGCTACGAGGAGACTTGGGCTGAGGACCCGAGTATTCCTTGTTGCGGCGGTCGGCCGAGCGGACAGCATGCTGGACTTGTGATCCTATGGTCCTGGGTTCGATCCCAGGCGCCGGCGAGAAACATTGGGCAAAGTTTCTTTCACCCTATGCCCCCGTTACCTAGCAGTAAAATAGGTACCTGGGTGTTAGTCAGCTGTCACGGGCTGCTACTTCCTGGGGGTGGAGGCCTGGTCGAGGACCGGGCCGCGGGGACACTAAAGCCCCGAAATCATCTCAAGATAACCTTCCTCGATCAAGCATTTTACTAACCATTAGCTTGAAGTCGGTATTACGTAATTATTCGGTATTATAATTATATGCAATAAGCGGATAAGTTCGAGTTCACATTGAAAATCTGTAAAGAATAGAATGGTATGAACTGCACACTACATATGTATGCCCTCGTGACACTCGTGCGACAACATTCGCTCTCGCCACTCATACGTAAAACCCACATAAGTCAGTTTACGACACACTTCGGTGGCCAGTCAACCAAACACCAGAACACTGAAGAATGATACACTATCTCCAACACTTGTTAAACAATGAACGTCCATTAGTAAACCAACTTATCTCAGGTTTAAGATTCACAAACACCACAGGTCTCCTACCTGTCGCCCTCCTCACCCTTAATTAAATCGGCCAACCCACAATTATTTACACATCTCTAACCCTGTCCATGGAGGACAGAAGAAAATGTATATATGCTGGTTAGCATTGTAAATGTGTGGCCAAGTCTGTGGTAGAAAATAATAATAATAAAAAAAATAACCATTATTATTCCAACTAAAAATATTTTAAACCAAATATAGACCACTTAGATTTACTGTTAACTGCACAAAATGGAAACTAAAACCATTCGCAAACTTTCTAACAAAAAAATAATTGGAGAGAGGCGTGAAGTGTTTGGAAGTGGGGAACCACCCCACACAGGCTTAGGACATGCACCCCACACACCAGACCAGACGACACCAGGCCCAAGGTGTCAACTATTTTGTTGAATTATCTGCATGTCTCTTGCAAATTGTCTATACAGTATACCTAGGTCATAAAAGTATTTGTGTGTACGTCTGATAACATACTACTTGTGAAGGAGGAAATAAATATGTTTATCTCTCAGAATGTTCGGTAATATGTTTATTTGTGATGTGTGTCTATGTATATATTAACACGTTGTACTGAATGGGGTGAGAATAGCTTGAGCTATCTCATCCCTTTGTGTGTATTTTACCTCAATAAACTTATTTCAATTTCAACACCCGACACTATTAAACACATATTTAACTTCGACAAATGAACCCGGAAGGAAGGAATTAAACGAAGCGTGGAACGGTTAGATATTTTGGCCCCGGGAAATCAACGAAAGAAAACGGAAAATACATTGCCTGAAACTACTGTCATCAAGGAACTAGCCGACTCTCAATGCTCACTTGGCCTCAGGACGCAACACTGCTTCTGAACACACAGAGATCACACTAACGTGATGCATCACATGAACAAATCCACAAGGGCCGGGACGAGGATTCGAACCTGCGTCTGGGAGCATCCCAGACACTGCCTTAATCGACTGTGCTACGACAGGGTAAAAGGGTTGAAACAGAAGTTCTACTGAACTAACCCTTTTACCCTGTCGTAGCTCAGTCGATTAAGGCAGTGTCTGGGATGCTCCCAGACGCAGGTTCGAATCCTTGTCACGGCCCTTGTGGATTTGTTCACGGCTTCTGAAGGTGACTCGGGTTTAGAGAAAGAGTGAATATCAGAAACAGCCGCAACAAATGGGTCAGAGTGCGAGAGGAGAGAGAGGAATGTGAAGAGAGGGAAAGTGAACGTGCGCGCACTGTCTGGGCCAAATACTGAAACATGACAAGTATTCTCTCTTGTGAGAATGAGGCTCTTAGTCTCATGAATATGAGTTATTACCAAGTGAAACGAGGAGGTCCTCACCGGTCATAACACTAACACACCTTTATCGTTAATGCCTGCACACCAGTTTATTTCAATATTTACAACAATGTTAAACCAACTTAAACATATTTACAATTTACCTACCTTACCTTGTGTACCTTACCTAGCCTTAAGTATTTTATTTAAAAGATTGAGTAGTACTGTGATCGGATGTCTCATTTTGTACTATATCCCCCAACGGAGAAAATAAGGGGTACTATTAAAAGTAGCTGCTCACAAATATCCCCGTTTTCTATCCAGAAGATGGTTAGGTTTGGTCGGAGTTCTCCTAATAACACGTCGCATTTTGACGTATATTTTACGCAAAGCAAAAAACTCATTCAGAAAAAAATTGGGAGGGGCTAGAGAAATTGATGTGATGTCCCATTTTCTGTTCGTGGGTCTTCGGGTTGGTTAGGTTCAGGCACTTTAGCACAACAATTTAGTGACGTTGGGAACCCTCAGGAGGACGAGCTGAAATGGGTGGCGTTTTATTACCCCGTATTTTGTACGTTGTAGCAAATTAAGAAAGCGCGCTGTGATACAACCATGTTCAACAGGTCAAGTGCCGCGGGGCTGCGGTTTATTGAACACTTCACAAAACCGAAATCAACGTAAATAATTTTAATTATGTGAAGTGACGAGCAAGTGCATAGCAGGACTCGTAGCAAGTGGTGACCATGATGCACCGTAGACGCGTACCATGGTGCACCGTAGACGCGTACCATGGTGCACCGTACTCGCGTACCATGGTGCACCGTAGACGCGTACCATGATGCACCGTAGACGCGTACCATGATGCACCGTAGACGCGTACCATGGTGCACCGTACTCGCGTACCATGGTACAGTGAAGTACAGTCCTCGCACCGTAGTACAGTCTCAGCACCACACACCTGGCCACGCTAACATTAAATCTTTCAGTTCATTCGTGCCATTAATGCATAGAACTTGAAGGTCACCGTCATGAGACAATGAGTGAATATTCCTTGTCTTTCTTTCATCGCCAACTCACTAAAGTTTCCTATCGGAAGGCTTCCAGCTTGTTTCCTCTCCATGTTGACCAAATTTGACTTCAGATTGTATTATTGACGAAGATTAAGCCACCCAAAAGGTGGCACGGGCATGAATAGCCCGTAAGTGGTGGCCCTTTGGAGCCATTGCCAGTATCATTAGCTGATACTGGAGATCTGTGGAGGTGCGACTGCACCCTACGGAGAGGTCGCGACCTCTTACAGATTGTAGTTTGAAGATTTGGAGTAATTTTCATTTTGAGTGACCTGGTTATTGGTGGCATCCACAATGATCCGTTATGATTGCTTGAGTGGAAACTCAAGCTTTGTCACGTGGGTAACGCGGTCCATTTGTTTAACAAGTCGGGTGGGTACTCCTTGGGGGAGTGGCCACCCCGGGCCTGGGCCTGGGGGAGTGGCCACCCTGGGCCTGGGGGAGTGGCCACCCTGGGCCTGGGGGAGTGGCCACCCTGGGCCTGGGGGAGTGGCCACCCCGGGCCTGGGCCTGGGGGAGTGGCCACCCCGGGCCCGGGCCCGGGGAAGTCGTGCTGGATGTTTCCTTGAGATGTGCCGGAAGCTCTTTGTCAAGGTTGAGACGTCACAGCACTGGAATGTCTTGGAGACAAGTGGGTGTTACCAGTCAGGGGGCCAGATTCACGAAGCAGTTACGCAAGTACTTACGAACACGTACATCTTTCCTCAATCTTTGACGGCTTTGGTTACATTTATTAAACAGTTTATAAGCTTGAAAACTTGCCAATCAACTGTTGTTATTGTTATAAACAGCCTCCAGGTGCTCATTTACCGTTTAATAATTGTAAACAAAGCCGCCACAGATTGAGAAAAGATGTACAGGTTCGTAAGTGCTTGTGTAACTTCTTCGTGAGTCTAGCCCATGGTTAGTGGCAGGTTAGGGAAAGTCCAGCTTAATGTAGATTTAGGCGTTACGGAGAAAGCGACCATGGAGGCCGGTACGCCATAAAGAAGAGGACATTGTACCAGAGGGTAGCCTGTACTGGGACGAATAGTAGTTAAGTCACCTACTATGACTTCATGATTTATCACCAACAAGTAACCAAATACGACAATTATCGCCCTCATGCACCTGGTGTTCGGTAATGAATCTAATGTTACCTTAAGGTTTTGACTTATACTTCCCTTTATTAACTCGTCTTAGGCATTTATAACTTAACTAGTTGCATAATCAACAAGTTAGATAAAATTAAACCATCAGCTGTAGTCTAAAGACATTCTCAAACTCTAGTCTTTAGAATATTTATGGCTGTTTACTCAAGACCTTCACGCTAGTATTTCCTGAACTTTTCCAATAATAACTGGTTTTCCTCGCGTTCTTTTGTCATACTACTTTCTACATTTTAAGTTTTATTCGGTGATCACTCCACCTCGACTTCTGTGAATCTGTCTCACACACACACACACACACACACACACACACACACACACACACACACACACACACACACACACACACACACACACACACACACACACACACAGCACTCATATTTCCTTTATTCAAGCTCTCTCCCTCGTCAGTTCGACTAAAGAAACGGTCGGTGATCTATTATAAATCTGTACATGACATATTGTATCGTGGCTTTCCCTCGCTTGGCTTCACTGGCAACGTCCAGCGTCTGGTCAGTGGCAGAGTTTGCACTCAGCTTCTTGCATGAGTTGCATCTTGTGCCTTGCATCTTGTGCCTTGCACCTTGTCTCTTGCTTCTTACTCAACTTCTTTACAATGTCTCAAGGGGTAACTATTGTCTCAGAAAGTGGTGTTGAATGGGCTGTTCTTAAAGCAAAAAGAAAACGGAGTTTACTCTATCGTCCAGCATTGCTGGTCAAGTTTTCTCTTGTGGCAACTGAAAGTCGCTTCCGGCCGCTCTTTGTCTCAGTAGTTCGGTCTACGCTGAAAATTCGGAAAGCTGAAAATTTCCCACCTGAAAACTGTCCTTTATAAGATGGTTTTTTATCTTTAAGTGCACTACGGGATCACCATAGACCGTGCTGCTTGGAACTTTTGCTCCGAGTGGCTGAGTCTAAAACAACAACTATGTCTTCCCATAAAAAAAACAAAATGAACGCACTCGTTCACCAGTGACCCAGCCACACACAACAGTTGTCTCGTATGTGCTCATCTACCAAAGGCTCGTGACGTCAGCCTATACGATAACATTTCAATATAGTTGCAGTATATCAAGCCGGGAACTGTGTAGTGTGCAGCGCAGGCGCCGCCGGCGTGAGCACACGCTGGGAGAAATGAATCAGTGAGTGACCTCGACGATGCTCGCAAATTCTCACCATAGAGGCGCATCAGAACGTGTTAGAGCATCGTCGGCACGATATAATCAAGTTCATCGCCGCACTGGGACCACGGGCTACTCGTGCCCGTGCCACCTCTTGGCTGGCTTAATCTTCATCAATCAATCAATCGCACTAGCAAGTGTCACGGACTTACGGTTCAATGTTCCCCGGAAGCTGCATCGTCAACACACTTCAAGCCTAACTCAACACACTTCAAGCCTAACTCGTGTCCAAGCCACAGCTAAAGCTGATTCCCAGTCACAACCCATAGTGTAAAACGCACCAGTGGAAAGGTGCTACACGTAAGGAAAAGGCACTAATTACAGTAAGAGAGATAATGTACATAAAGGTTAGAGAAATGTACACACACATTAAGAAAAAGATGAATGTACACACAATGGAAGGGAAATAGATACAACAGGATAAGGTTAAATATCCACACAAGGGATTTTTTTTCGTTCCATATAGGTGAGTACACAGAAGAAGGGTTAGAGTAGACATACCTCTCAATTTACACACAGAAATCACAATAGCGTGATGCATCAAATGAATAAACTACAAGGGCCGTGACGAGGATTCGAACCTACGTCTGAGACCTCACACTTAAGGCATGTTTACTCTTCCACCATATCATGATGGGGTTTTATTAGTCTCACAGACCCTCCAGCCCAGAGCCTAGTGGTCCAAGTACCTTTTAAGGGTTTGTTTTAGCAGTTGTTCAGTCAATATATTTTTTGTTTAGACTTTCAAGTACTCTCAACCATTTTCTTTCCATCTGTGTTTTAATAATTCGGGGAAGATGAACGGTAGACGACCTGCCGCAGCCTCGCCCGGTGTGAATGAGCCCACTACCCTCGAAACGCAAACCGAAACTGTCACTATTTCCCGCTTGTTACAACTTGTAATAAAGTTGTTACATCTTGGCTTAACGTGTTTATGACGTATTAGAACGTTGTTACAACTTGCTATATTGGTTGTTATAACTGGTTAGCAGGTGTTAAAACTTGTTCGAACGTTGTACCAACGTCGTAGTTTCGGTGTGTGTTTGGTGGGTAAACACCTCACGCTTTCTCCAGCCCGTCCTCCAAACAAAGATCCAAAAGTGATTCCATGCACCCGCCAAACCCCCTGTTTATGAATGAAAAGCGGTTTACACACGACTCAACTGCTGACGTTCGAACATATCCGGAACAAGTACTTCACTGACGAATTTTGTTCGAACCACAACGCTATAAATGCTTCACCCACGTACTACAAATACAAATAATCGCCAACAGAACCTAAACACCTAACCTAACCTATGCCTATTTATACACAATATGCTAATATATTATAATATTAATTTATACTTGAGAAAATTCCCGTTTTGAATGAACAGCATGTTAAAATATATGAATGCGTCTGTGGGGTTGACCGCTGAATGTAATGGACTTGAGTCGAGGACGGGTTGCTTTCTCTTGCTGTGCATATTCAGATACATTAAAACCAACGAATGTTTCATATGAATACTTACGGAACCTCTGAATTAAAACTTTTAAAAATTCCGTAAGTCCACATCAATAAACCCGAATGTACTGTGGAGCGAGTTTCGGAGCGGGAAAAATTACTGGTAACCTCCCCTGGTGGTCCTGCACGAGGCTACCTTACGCTAGGTGGGTGAAACTATGACAGATGCAGGCGAGGCGTCACAATAACGTGGCTGAAGTATGTTGACCAAACCCTTCACTTTTGACAGATGCTGCAGGCAGCACCCTGGAATGTTGCGTATGAGAGAAATGTATGTAGATAAGAGAACAAATGTCGGTAGTCAGTACATTAGATGACCGACAATTGGAAAGGCGGAGTTCAAGAGCTACCCTAAAACAACCCCAGACGTTTCCACTGAGGATTACGGGCTCACCATAGCCCGTGCTACATGGATACTTCGTTCTAAGTAGCTAAATCTAAAACAACAACAACAATCCACTGAGGAACTGATGACACCACCACCCCGAGACGCGAACCCTCGGACAATCAGAGCAGCAGCTGGCGTCTCCGCGCCATTATAAAGTATCAGAGCGTGGTGTGAGCGGCCTCTTCTCTCCCCAACACTATAAAACATTCTACAATTCTTTTTAAATAGAGGAATGTAGGACGTGTCAACCCACGGTGTTTTATACATCTTGAAACATACAACTTTAGTATATTCCCAGCAACATTTATAGTAGTAATCTAACTGATCTGAATTAATAATTAACCTGAATTAATAATTAACCTGAATTAATAATTAACCTGAATTAATAATTAACCTGAATTAATAATTAGTCTGAATTAATGCAGCCTAAATAAGGCAATCTAAATAATGAGAATCTCTCCTAGAAAACAGAACTCAGCATAAACAAAATACAATTTAAACTAACATATCCTAATCTGAAATAACAGTTAGGCTTAACCACAGGAAGGTCCAGTCATGGTCCAGCGGTGAGTGGAACGTGGGTAATGTGGGTCACAACTATGTAGCGCTCCCCGCTACACAAACATCACTTTGGGAACACCAGTAAGCCGCTACGTAGCGCTCCCCGCTAGACCGGCAACACTGGGAACACAAGGACATGAAGCACTCGACATGCGACTATTTTCGTGTGTTTACAATTCATGTTCTGCAACATTTGGTCACTATTTGGCACGGGAGACATCTCCCGTCACGCAGGGTGCAGTCGCGCCTCTACAGATCTCCAGTATCATCTCTTGATACTGGTAATGGCTCAAAAGGGCCACCACTTACGGGCTATTCATGCCCGTGCTACCTCTTGGGTGGCTTAATCTTTATCAATCAATCATGTTCTGCCCTGGTCTACCTTGTAATTAAACCGTACGCCTTCAGATTTGGAATTTACCTGGATGGGGTTCTTGAAGTGCTACTCCCCAAGCTAGGCTCGTAGCCAGACATAACTCTAGAGAACTTGTCCAACAGGTTGTTGCTTGGAGCGGCCCGTAGGCCCACATATCCACTACAGCCCGGTTGGTCCGATACTTCAAGAAAAAACTGGCCAGGTTTCTGCAAGCAGACTTCTACTTTTGTTCTGGAAATATTTCTTATACTTGCTGGGATGGTATTGAACAGCCCGTGAACCTCTGATGTTCAGAGTGTTCTCTGATTGTGCCTATGGTACCTCTACTGTTCAATGGTTCAATTCTGCATTTCCTTCCATATATGTTATTCTAGTATGTTGTTATTTTACTGTGTACATTTGAGACCTGGCCCTCCAGTATCTTCTAAGTATATATATATATATATATATATACTTAGGGAAGTATATATATATATATATATATATATATATATATATATATATATATATATATATATATATATATATATATATATATATATATATATATAAAATACTAGAGCCAGGTCCCAAATTTGCATAGTAAAATAACAACATACTGGAAACCGCACAAATATTTTATCATTGTGGTGAATTACAGCGCTTTTCTAACAAAACTGAAAATATATAAGACAGGTGTGTTTCATGCTAGATGTTCTTTATTGCAACATCAGAATAGCTAGGCAACTTAAGAACCCGTTGGAGTAGTCTTTAACTGCCTCCACAACACACACACACACACACACACACACAAGAACAGACTAACGTCAGAACAGCGTTCAGGAACCTGTGTAAGGAATCATTCAGAATCTTGTACACCACATATGTAAGACCAATCCTGGAGTATGCGGCCCTAGCATGGAGCCCGTACCTTATCAAGCACAAGACGAAGCTGGAAAAAGTTCAAAAGTATGCCACTAGACTAGTCCCAGAACTAAGAGGCATGAGTTACAAGGAAAGGCTGCGGGAAATGCACCTTACGACACTGGAAGACAGAAGCTGGAACCACAGGGACGTTAGATGGAACTTTTTCAGTGTCAGTAGTTAACAGGTGGAATGCATTAGGCAGTGACGTGGTGGAGGCTGACACCATACACAGATTCAAGTGTAGATATGATAGAGCTCAGTAGGCTCAGGAATCTGTACACCAGTTGATTGACAGTTGAGAGGCGGGACCAAAGAGCCAAAGCTCAACCCCCGCAAGCACAAAAAAGGCGAGTACAAATAGGTGAGTACACACACACCAGAAAAACAGCAACTCTTAAACCTTTCACACAAGTCAAGAAACTGCATCACCACAAAATAAACAGCTAACTAGTAGTTACAAGAATGCTTGCGAGCGCCAGCTCTCTCTCTCTTTCTCTAGCTCTCTCTCTCTTGCAAGGCTCGCTGGCTCTCTCACAACAGAGAAACAAAATAGTGTAAATATGAATTTTGGAACAGAGCATGATGCCCGTTCACTGTACTTGTATACAAACGCACATCATCATCATAATATATCAATCCCCCCAAAAAACTGCTAGCACACACCTAAACAATGGAGACCTAACACGATTTGGAGTGCGTCCACCATCCTGGCTGGCTTTAAGAGCAAAAAAAACTTACCTGTCAACTTACTTGCCTCCTTCAGGCTCTGAGCAAGCTACTAGCCCACCCCCCACTCCCTGTCTTTGCCCCAAGAGCCCTCCCCACTTCCCTCAGCAAGTAGACCCTCCGCCCCACCTCACAGCTCATGCCATTCATGTGAGAGAATCTCCGGAATACCTTTATGGGGCTCTGGGAGTTGTTGGTCTCCCCGTGGCTGAGGAGACCTCGCTCCGTGCCTGGCCTCGGAGACCTCGGAGGAGCCTTTGATTGATTGATGAAGATTAAGCCACCCAAAAGGTGGCACGGGCATGAATAGCCCGTAAATGGTGGCCCTTTTGAGCCATTACCAGTACCAAGAGCTGATACTGGAGATCTGTGGAGGGGAGAAGCCTTTTTAGAACAAGCAGATAAATATGAGCTGCCTCGTATGGGGACTATAGGCCTTCTGCAGTTTCCTTAATTAATGATCTTCAAGTTCAAGTAGGTTTATTGAGACAAGATAGAAATACATCTCAAAGGTATAGAGTAGCTTAGGCTATTTCTACCCCCCCTGTATTAATGATCTTACTCTCCTAAAAGAGACGGATTCCTCCCCGCCTTTGGGTGCCCTTGACCTCAGGGATACCAACCTGCCTCATTGTCACCAAGCAGCCCCCCTGCATTCTGATGGCATTAAGATTCACGCCATCTGCTATTCTCGCCCGTAAAGTTTTAAGTTAGCGGAGGGCAACGAAACTTAGCACTAGCTAGTGGAAAAAATAAGCGTATACCTGTATCATACTGAAATGCAAGTAGAATAATACTCGATTCAGAGGAACACCAACACGTCCTGGAGTCCCCAGGTGGGCAAAAGGACCTTATCCTGCACGTGATGTAATATACATTCTCGTCCAGCCTCAACACCATGGTTCAGGAATTTCAACGAGGCCGCACCTACCCATCCCAGGCCAGCACCCACCTGACTGCCAGACCAACTGACCTTCTTGTTGTTGTTGTTGTTGATTTAGATTCAGCTACTCGGAACAAAAGTTGCGAGTAGCACGGGCTATGGTGAGCCCATAGTGGACTTACCTGGCACAGGAGCGGGGCTGTAATTGGCCAACTGACAGACCATTCTCGATTATCTACACCATTTTCAGTGTAATGTTCCCCATCTGTCTAACCAAGATGCTTGTTACCCTGTATTCATTCACTGTTGTGATGTGACAATTGCCAATCTCGACGTTATAGCTACCGGCAAAGGATACCTGATCAACCAGGCTGTGACTCATCGTCAGGCTGCGAGCAGCCGCGTCCAACAGCCTGGTTGATCAGTCCAGCAACCAGGAGGCCTGGTCGACGACCGGGCCGCGGGGGCACTAAGCCCCGGAAGCACCTCAAGGTAAGGTAAGGTAAGGTAACCGGTGCGCGTCATAACTCTCACCTGACGCTGTCGCCACGTGTGTAATGTTTACATACAACACGTGGCGGCGTGAGGTCACGTGCGAGGGTTCTACAGGCCAGTGCTGTTATCTTCACCGGGACTGGTGCTCTTGCTGGCCCCGGGCCCTCAATACCAGGAACTTGTGGTGTGGTTTTCCTCTTCCCCGTAACGAGTGTGGCCATTTTTCGCAGAAATGGCGGTGCTGGCGAGTAGTGGTACCTCTCCCTGCAACCCAGTAGTGCTGGTTGGTATCGGAGGAGTGCTTGACAACCCTGTCGCTACCTTATGACCTCTTGGTTCCTCTCTAAAGGGGACACACAATTATAAGTTGACACCAGCCACTCGTCCTGCTACATGCGAAGAACTTGCACATGCAACCCAGTGGGTCCGGAGCCTCACTAAATAAATGAGCAGGTTCTGCAAGTTACAACTTGAAAGATCACTGAATACACATGTGGGGGGGAAGAGGGTCACCACATGCCACTGTTGAGCTGGGCTCCATGGGCCTCTTGGGCTGATTGATTCTATCATGACTCGTGTCCGCCCCGACACCTTGGTTAGTGCCCGCCAAAAACCCCTAATAGTTATCTACGGGCTCACCATAGCTTGTGCTACTTGGAATTGATTGTTCATAGTAGCGAATCTTTAACAACAACAACAACAACAACAACCCTAATAGTTTTAGTGGCATAATATTTGTATTTTGTATGCCGGGAGTACACCTGCAATGGGTTCTGGGAGTTCCTCTTCTGGGGCATGACTTGTGATAACTTGGTCCAACAGGTTGTTGGTTGAAGCGGCCCGCAGACCCACATATCCACTACAACGCGGCTAGTCCCAGCCCCCTTCTCTTGAATAATACATCGCATTTTGACGTATAATTTCCCTAAGAAACAAAACGGGTGTACTAAAAATTGTAGCGGCTCGCGAAATTGACGGGATGTCCCGTTTTCTGTTGCTTGGTCCTCGGGTTGGTTAGGTTTAGGCAATTTAGTACAAAAGGTAGTAAAAGAGACCAGAATAAAGCGTTTTGTAAATACTGTGAATGTGAAACACGAAGGAGTACAGTATTACACAGAGACAGGCACTCTTAAAACAGAAAATTACATAAATACGAATTTAGTACAGCAGATTTCAAAACTGACCAACTTTTTATAAAAGTAATTCTTATTGTGCGTTAAATTATTAATATTGTATTTTTCAGTTAAATTTGGTACTTTTTAGGTAATCATTTTGGTGCATTCGTTAAAATACTTTTGTCAAGCCTAGTTTAGTGAGGGTTTTAGGCTCTTGAGAACCGACTCCTCCTGGTCCGGAGCTACTTGCCCGAATTTGTCTTAATTGTTCCTTGAACACGTCCACTTTTGTCCAGGCAATTTTTCTTATGATTGATGGGAGGATATTGAATAGCGTAGACCTCTGATGTCCCTACAGTGTTCTCCGAGTGTAACTATGGCACCCTAGGGGGGGTAGAAATAGCCTAAGCTACTCTATCCCTTTGAGATGTATTTATTGCTTATCTCAATAAACATACTTGAATGGCACCCCTAACGGGTTTATTCTGAGTTTCCTAACATATCTTTCACTCCAGTCTGTTATGATTTTGCTGTGTGACTACGGCTTCCAGCGTCTTTGATGCTGATATATGATGCCTCTCCTGTCTCATATTTAAAGCTTTGAAACATTTCCAGTTGGTTAGGTGTAAAATCGGGTCTGAGTACCGTATGTAATTTCTGAAATAAGAGGGAATACAGAGCTCTCTCCTGCTTTGAAAGGGGGAATCGAGTATCAAACTCAAGGGGGAGAACCATAATTGTTTAAAATAGTAGAAGCATTGTGGTACAATATTTGGGGATTTGGCGGTCGTAATCCCTCCCATCACGACTGTGAGGAAGTCGTCCTGGCAGGGAGTACAGCAGCAAGGTTCCCACCGCCTGTGTGACGCTCTCGAGGTCGGCACACCTCACCCACGCCCACCACCTCACACCAGCCACGCCCACATAAATACACACCAGCCACGCCAAGCCCCGCTCCTGTGCCAGGTAAGTCCACTACGGGCTCACCATAGCCCGTGCTACTTGGAACTTTTTTGTTCCCAGTGGCTGAATCTATAACAACAACAACCACGCCCACCGCCTCACACCAGCCACGCCCACACAATACCAATACTCCAGGCTAATATCAGCTCTCTTACAAAGCTTAATATTTATTACCAACAAGTGGGATAATTTTAAAGAAACTCCGTCATGCGAAGGGTAACCTTCTACGCCTTGCAGCTGCATAGTATTTGTTTAATGTACAAGTCTTACATGCAACATCATGCACTTGGAGCTCATTATATCTAGTCGCAGTCGTAATTGTTTCTTCGCTGCCGGTAAATATCTTCAAGATCCCAGCAACCTTGCTACCAATGTATCTTGGCGGTACTTAATTGATTATTGGCAACAAGTTTATGCTCTTAGCACTACTACTTAAACAATTGTAGTGAGCAGGATATTTCCTCGATCATAACCCTACCAGCTTGACACACGCCGGTTCCAGGCCTACCTCGACTACCTTGGGGGCCGCCTATTGCATGATCTAGGAGCACAAAGGTATCAAAACGATACTCACGGTAATCTTCCTACCAGTTTTTTACCAACCAGATTACTACACTTTGTAGTAGAATGTCAGATGACGGCGGAGAGCTCTGACGCCTTCAGACAACCGTCATGGGTCTAATGACACGAGTCTAATGTATGACATTTGGGTCTGTTACGGGAGAGTTAATGTTGATCTGTAACATTTTGATGAAAGACAGCGGGTGGTGGACACCTGCCACCCCGGACGCCACACACACACGTGGCAAGCAGCTGGGTGTGTAACAGGAGGGGAACCATCCTTGTGTGACTAACCTTGTAGAGTGGGCTGGTCCGGAAGTCACAGATAATTAAGCAGCCAACTTTACCCACCGTCACAACCACGGTATCTTACCGGGCCAGCCTGTCATGCCCCCACAACCCCACCCACAATACACCCATCCACAACCTTGGTTGATACCTGGTTGATGGGGTTCTGGGAGTTCTACTCCCCAAGCCCGGCCCGAGGCCAGGCTTGACTTGTGAGAGTTTGGTCCACTAGGCTGTTGCTTGGAGCGGCCCGCAGGCCCACATACCCACCACAGCCCGGTTGGTCCGGCACTCCTTAGAGGACCTTACACAAATAATTTAGCTAATTGACGAAACAAAGTTCCTTACTCCATTAGCGCCTCGGGACCCGGATGCTTCTAGCTCAGCGAATAATGTTGACGTGAACAAAACATTTGACCTGAAGTCAGCAGAGTGCTTAAACTGTCACTAGTGCGGAACACTATAAGGAGGAGTGCTGCTCGTGTCCCGGACTCCTCCCGGGGCTAATATAACATATCCGCTGTGACTGAGGGACTTTACTCCTTGGTCACTCGTGCTTATTATCCCTGTGAACACACGTTGGAGGTCACCTGCTGGTAGAGGAGGAGGGGGGTCGAACCTCATTCCTGGTGGAGGGAGTCGACCCAGGCTCCTGATGGGCTAACTACCTACCTTGTGGCTACCATTAGTTCCGTGGATCAACGTCCCACCTTCACGGTCTCCGATAAGGCCTTCTGGTTGGTAGTCTGGTCAACCAGGCTGTTGGTCGCAGCTGCTCGCAGCTTGACGTATGAAGCACAGCCTGGGTGATCATGTATCCTTTGGAGGTGTTTATCGAGTTCTCTCTTGAACACTTAGAGGCAGGCCAGTTATGCCTCTTATGAGTAGCGGGAGTGTGTTGACAAGTCTTGAGCCTCTGATGCTGCTGGAGTTCTCTCTCAGCGTACCTGTTGCACCTCTGTATTTCAGCATGGTTATTTTGCACATCCTGCCATGCCTTCTGGTCTCGTGTGATGTTATTTCTGTGTGCGAATTTGGAACCAGTCCCTCTAATATTTTCCATGTGTAAATTATTAATTCTCTCTCACCTGCGCTCTAGAGAATACAGATATAGAAATCGGTTTCAATAATTTAGATGTTTTATAGAAAAGATTAAAGCAGTAAAGGATCTTTACACGCTCTCCAGGTCAGATTTGAATAGGGGTATTATTATGCAACAATATTCAACCTTAGAGAGCACTAGCGTCTTGAAAAGTATCATCACTGGTACGGCATCTTGTTGGAAAGGTTCCTGTTATCCAACCTGTCTCTTGTCTTGCAGTTGTGACAGCTACTTTATGGTGTTCTTTAAAGATAAGGTCTTCCGGCATGATTTATCCTTTACAGTGCTTTTTTACTTCTAGTGTGATTTGACTTTTATACATGGTTTCCGTTTTCATATTTTCGTTTTTACCAAGCGTAGGGGCTGGAACGAATCTTCATTAATCATATTATAATCTGTGGCCCATTGAAAGACTTGTTAAACATCAGATTGGAGGTTTGCTGTGTCTTCTATATTGTCTACTCGCATGAAAATCGTAGCTCCACCTGACCCAGATACTAGCACTAACAGCTTCAGTCTGGGTTCTTGGTAATGTGTACGGCTGCGGTAGTTAACACCAAGACTGCTCGTGAAGGCTGGGGGCGAGTAATGAAGTACTGACAGACATCACCAGCATGTTCTGCTGCACCAGGCTACCTCCACTCTCTCTCCTGCCGCTCCCAGGTTTTTTATTACTCTTTTTTGCCCGTGTTACCGTTAGGCGGGAGCGACAGGCCGGCCACTGTCAATAATTACAGATTTTTAGGCCTTGTAGATGTGTAGGTATGTATGGAGGGGGGGGGGGGGAAGAGTACCTGGAGGTGCAGCAGTGTGGGGGTTCAGCCCAGGGCGGGAGAGTACCTGGAGGTACAGCAGTGTGGGGGTTCAGCCCAGGGCGGGAGAGTACCTGGAGGTACAGCAGTGTGGGGGTTCAGCCCAGGGCGGGAGAGTACCTGGAGGTACAGCAGTGTGGGGGTACAGCCCAGGGCGGGAGAGTACCTGGAGGTACAGCAGTGTGGGGGTTCAGCCCAGGGCGGGAGAGTACCTGGAGGTACAGCAGTGTGGGGGTTCAGCCCAGGGCGGGAGAGTACCTGGAGGTACAGCAGTGTGGGGGTTCAGCCCAGGGCGGGAGAGTACCTGGAGGTACAGCAGTGTGGGGGTTCAGCCCAGGGCGGGAGAGTACCTGGAGGTACAGCAGTGTGGGGGTACAGCCCAGGGCGGGAGAGTACCTGGAGGTACAGCAGTGTGGGGGTTCAGCCCAGGGCGGGAGAGTACCTGGAGGTACAGCAGTGTGGGGGTACAGCCCAGGGCGGGAGAGTACCTGGAGGTACAGCAGTGTGGGGGTTCAGCCCAGGGCGGGAGAGTACCTGGAGGTACAGCAGTGTGGGGGTACAGCCCAGGGCGGGAGAGTACCTGGAGGTACAGCAGTGTGGGGGTACAGCCCAGGGCGGGAGAGTACCTGGAGGTACAGCAGTGTGGGGGTACAGCCCAGGGCGGGAGAGTACCTGGAGGTACAGCAGTGTGGGGGTACAGCCCAGGGCGGGAGAGTACCTGGAGGTACAGCAGTGTGGGGGTACAGCCCAGGGCGGGAGAGTACCTGGAGGTACAGCAGTGTGGGGGTACAGCCCAGGGCGGGAGAGTACCTGGAGGTACAGCAGTGTGGGGGTACAGCCCAGGGCGGGAAAGTACCTGGAGGTACAGCAGTGTGGGGGTACAGCCCAGGGCGGGAGAGTACCTGGAGGTACAGCAGTGTGGGGGTTCAGCCCAGGGCGGGAGAGTACCTTCCTGGTCAACACTGGCCTTGAGCCCGCTCCCGCACCTGGCCACCGCTGCCGCCTTCCTCACCAGCTTCCTGTCTTGCCAACTCACCCAAAGTCCTAACTATAGTCTTCGCTATAAAAGATAGTCGCTAGAATCTATAAAACAACTGACCCTCTCGATATTAGACAAAGAATAATCTCGATATAATGCGACAGTGGTTTAGCTAGACCAATAAACTCTGGGAAAGTTGAGGTGTAAAGCATGGGTTGGTAACCGCTACGGCGTTGACCAGGTGACGTTGGTAACCCCTACACTGTCTCACCCCCGTGGCCCGTCATCTACACCATTTACTGAAGTACACCATAATACCAACATGCCTCCAGACTATATGCCTCACATATATTGCCAGAAATAATCACTCACAATCAATCAATCAATATCTCTCTCACACACACTCACTCTCCATCTTCACAATTGAGATAAAAGAAAATACATTAAGATAATAAAGAAAGAGGGGCGGTACAGCTATCTCTTATCAAGATAACTTCACTTGCAACAGTGTCATCGGTGATAGAGATGACTACTGTCAATATACATTTGCTCAATTCTCGATCAAATCCCTTAAATCCTCTATAACAAAAGGGTTGTTTATAAATTTCCCAATATTAATATAAATACATTCTCAGATATCCTGGGGAATCTAATAAAAAAAAATTGAACAAAAATCATATCTTAGGAGGTGACTTCGACATTGACCTTTGTCAACAAAATAGCCCTCAAGTCAACTACCATGAACTCCTGTATGCTAATACCCACAATCATCAAGCCCACCTGAATCACTAACATCCACTACAACCTTGGACTAGACATGGACTAGAAGAGCCATCCCTTGCCTCCGGTATAGTCACTGACAGAACAACCCACCACTATCCTACCTTCCTCATAGCGAACATTGGACGTAACACCTTCGGATACCAAGAAATTAACCTTCAGACTACACAGCAAAGCAGCAATAGTCATAATCTCATAAATGCCCTTCACAATACAACTGGTAATCTAAATTCAATATTACACAGGATATACATTCATTAACCAACACCTTCCTCTCGGAAGCCCCAAGCCTAGAGGAGCGGCGCGATGAGGAGCGGCCCTCAATCAGGTAAGCACTGACAGGTAGGAAATATGGTAATCTCGTTTACCAGATTCTGGTTTGCTGAGGTGAGAGCAAGAGCGACCAACCCGTTCTCACCATGCAAGAAGCTCACAATTTACATGTTTGTGCCGTCCACAACCCCACCCATCTACCAGGACCTGAATACATCACCCACGCCTATATACATATAAATACACATTTCCCAAGGTGGTTTTGCCTGTAAAGGGCATTACACTTGCAGGCTCGCGTTCCCGACGCATAAATATAAATGTATTTAGTGGCGAGGACGGGTTGGCAGTGGGAGACGAGTCACTCCACCCGACCACCCCGACCCTGACACACCCGGGGTCACCTCACGTTGCTAGGTGTGGCTGAGGGCGCAAGGTGAGGGCACCAGGGTGAGGCTGCCGTCTCGGAAGGTGAGACTGAGTGACTGGGAGCATCACGCGCCACAGTTGCTGATGGCATCACGGGCAGAGGACCACCACACGACAGTTGCCGCAGGCGTAATAGGCCCTGATAAGCGGGATGATGATGAAAATGCGCAAATAATTTAGCTAACAGTTAAGGTGTGGCAGGGTGGAGGCGAGGCAGGGTGGAGGCGAGGCAGGGTGGAGGCGAGGCAGGGTGGTGGTGTGGCAGGGTGTGGATACAATGACCTCACACCCAGCCACACTGCATCATTACCGCTCACAGATATCGACACACCATCTCCCGCTCAGATGAAAGAGGCAAGACAGGCATCGTTAGTAATGATACGTTTTGTGAGTGTAGTTGGATTACATGTGGAGGAGGAGCAGCAGCAGCACGCGGAGGGAAAGAGGCCTCGGGAAGGTGAAAGGAAACTTCAGAAGAACAGGAGGAGAGACAAGGCTGAACAATAAAAGAAGAATAAGACCAGGAAGTGAAGGGAAACAGAGTAGACACAAGAGAAAACGAGAAGCTTGAAGAATCAGAGACAGGAAAGGAAGGAAGGAAGGAAGGAAGGAAGGAAGGAAGGAAGGAAGGAAGGAAGGAAGGAAGGAAGGAAGGAAGGAAGGAAGGAAGGAAGGAAGGAAGGAAGGAAGGAAGGAAGGAAGGAAGGAAGGAAGGAAGGAAGGAAGGAAGGAAGGAAGGAAGGAAGGAAGGAAGGAAGGAAGGAAGGAAGGAAGGAAGGAAGGAAGGAAGGAAGGAAGGAAGGAAGGAAGGAAGGAAGGAAGGAAGGAAGGAAGGAAGGAAGGAAGGAAGGAAGGAAGGAAGGAAGGAAGGAAGGAAGGAAGGAAGGAAGGAAGGAAGGAAGGAAGGAAGGAAGGAAGGAAGGAAGGAAGGAAGGAAGGAAGGAACGGAAAGAACGGAACGGAAAGAACGGAACGGAACGAACGGAACGAACGAACGGAACGAACGGAAGGATGGAAGGGAAGGCAGGAGGCTGCCAGTAGCGTGACCAAAACAATTGATCTCCCCGGCAGTGCGCATCAAATGAGATCTCTGGAAGTGAGGGATCGTGAGCCAGCTTCCTATTGGCCAAGTCACGAATATCTTGGCCAATAAATTAAACACGTCTCTCCACCTCCCAGAACACTACACACACACACCAACACTACTCATAACGCCCTACTTGCAACACCTCCCACAACACTACACACACACACCAACACTACTCATAACGCCCTACTTGCAACACCTCCCACAACACTACACACACACACCAACACTACTCATAACGCCCTACTTGCAACACCTCCCACAACACTACACACACCAACACTACTCATAACGCCCTACTTGCAACACCTCCCACAACACTACACACACCAACACTACTCATAATGCCCTACTTGCAACATTATTTCCTCCACATCCCCTCAAAGTCCTCAGTGTCAAGAGATATACCAAGTATACTAAAACATATCACACACACAAAGGTTGAATTTCTGCTATAATTTGGTAGGCTTTTTAGAGATTTTCTTAATTATTGTTCTTTAATACTGAACTGCAATTTGCAGCTGTTTCTTCTTATAATAAAGCTATGTTGAAGGTTGCATGCCATAGGAATACAAATTAATATTTACACATTATAAACAATATTATATATATATATTATATATATATATATATTATATATTATATATATATATATATATATATATATATATATATATATATTATAGACGTCCTTCTAGGTCTAAGGCTTAGGTTCCAGGAGTCTTGGGCCTAGGCCAACGACTAACGTACCTCAAGATGCGACCCATAATAGTTGCCTAAATCTCGGGTATCTATTTACTACTAGGTAATTAGGAGTTGAAATAAGGTTCATTTGGTATGGTAGGTAGTAGTAGTAGGTATATACCATTTAGGTAGGTATACCATGGTATACCTACTATATCATTCGGTATAGTAGGTATTAGTCACAATCTTAGGAGTGTGACAACTTTTGTAATCCTAGGTTTTTTATGATCAGTAGAGTAACCGGACCGGGCAATGTGACGTAGTCATTGCGCGAATTCTCCTTGCCTATAGGCACATCTGGCAGGTTAGCGAGGCTGAGCTACTACCAGAACTACTAACGGTGCCTATACCTTTCGGTATACACATACACAGCCTCGTTCCTGTGCCAGGTAAGTCCACTACGGGCTCACCGTAGCACGGGCTCACGTGCTACTTGGAACTTTTGTTCCGAGTAGCTGAATCTAAAAACAACAACATTCGGTATAGTAGCAATATAGTAGGGCGTGGCGGTGGAGGGGTAGCGGGCGTGAAGCAGCAGGAAGATACCATTTCCTGAGGGTAGGGCGGCCATGTTGTCATAGGGGAGGAAAGCCGTTGTGTTGGACGCCGCCGCCGCCATCACCCTACTGCAACTTGAGAGAAGAGGCTGCTAATGTTGGTGCTGGCCTTAGTAACGCTGCTGGCGCTACAAAGGCGGGAACCGTTGTTGCTTCCCGCGTTACCAGTGCTGCTGTTTGGATAGCCTTTACCCCTCTCTCTTTGTAGTTCACTGAGATGGAGTCCCAATGATTACCAGGATGGTTTACTTACTAACTGTAAATACTTACTAACAGTAACTTACTAACAGTAAAGTTGATACCACGACTGAGATGTGACGTCACAATTAAGATATGTTACATGAGAACAAAAAGCAACAAAGATCAAGTGTTTACGATTTTCAATCAAGGCCACATTTCTCCTTCCACCTTCGGCATCATTTTCCTCCCTCAAAAATAGTTTCCAGATTTCAACCAGACACCTGTGACTTCAATAATTTCCATTGGCGTTATAAAATACATCTCCCCCATAAATACATTACCCATTAACCCTGCTAATCATAGGAGTGTGGCAACTTTTGTAATCCTAGGTATTTGTATGGTCAAGCACAGTAACCGGACCGGGCAATGTGATGTAGTCATAGCGCGAATTCTCCTTGGCTATAGGCACATCTGGCAGGTTAGTGAGGCTGAGCCACTACCAGAAACTGTGATAAACCTTTTAGACATTCGCTAGAACACTACATTGTTCAATGTGAAACCGTAAAAGATTTTAGACCTCCTGGCCTATTGTACCACCAACTGTGTAACATTTCATTGAATCTGGTGTACTGGACGACACCCTAACAATCTATCCTAAATTTGCTTGTCCATGTTAAAGAACGAAGAATAATTTTATATATATATTATTTTTAAGCTGCAACCCTTATGAACCCATCCCTGCCCCTTGCGTGGCAGTGCACAATAGAAAGTTCGATTTACAAATTCGTAGATTGAAACATGTATATTGTCTAATGCAGTTGATTGGAATCATAATTATAATAATAATTATATATTATATATTATATATATATATATATATATATATATATATATATATATATATATATATATATATATATATATATATATATATATATATATATATATATATATGTATATATATATATATATATTATATATATATATGTCGTACCTAGTAGCCAGAACGCACTTCTCAGCCTAGTATGCAAGGCCCGATTTGCCTAATAAGCCAAGTTTTCATCAATTAATTGTTTTTCGACTACCTAACCTACCTAACCTAGCTTTTTCGGCTACCTAACCTAACCTAACCCATAAAGATAGGTTAGGTTAGGTTAGGTAGGGATGGCTAGGTTCGGTCATATATCTACGTTAATTTTAACTCCAATAAAAAAAAATTGACCTCATACATAATGAAATGGGTAGCTTTATCATTTCATAAGAAAAAAAATTGAGAAAATATATTAATTCAGGAAAACTTGGCTTATTAGGCAAATCGGGCCCTGAATTGTAGGCTGAGAAGTGCGTTCTGGCTACTAGGTACGACATATATATATATATATATATATATATATATATATATATATATATATATATATATATATATATATATATATGTCGTACCTAGTAGCCAGAACGCACTTATCAGCCTACTATGCAAGGCCCGATTTGCCTAATAAGCCAAGTTTTCATGAATTAATTGTTTTTTCGACTACCTAACCTACCTAACCTAACCTAACTTTTTAGGCTACCTAACCAAACCTAACCTATAAAGATAGGTTAGGTTAGGTTAGGTTGGGTTGGTTAGGTTCGGTCATATATCTACGTTAATTTTAACTCCAATAAAAAAAAATTGACCTCATACATAATGAAATGGGTAGCTTTATCATTTCATAAGAAAAAAATTAGAAAAAATATATTAATTCAGGAAAACTTGTCTTATTAGGCAAATCGGGCCATGCATAGTAGGCCAAAAAGTGAGTTCTGGCTACTAGGTACGATATATATATATATATATATATTATATTATATATATATATATATTTATTTATTTATTTATTTATTTAGGGGTACCACCACTGGTTTAATTAAAGGGACCCACATCCTCGAAGAAGAAAATAAAGTGTTCAGAGAAGACCTTGTGGATTCTCACTGAATACTTTAATCTTTTCCTCTCCTACCACCCCTATTATTTTTTTTTATTTGATTTTATTGCAATGCTACAGTTTACAGAAAACACACACTTATATAACAATATATATATATAGTGCTTCAGCCTACAATTTAGATCTATTGTCTTGTGATAGGGGGCCTCGTAGCCTGGTGGATAGCGCGCAGGACTCGTAATTCTGTGGCGCGGGTTCGATTCCCGCACGAGGCAGAAACAAATGGGCAAAGTTTCTTTCACCCTGAATGCCCCTGTTACCTAGCAGTAAATAGGTACCTGGAAGTTAAGTCAGCTGTCACGGGCTGCTTCCTGGGGGTGGAGGCCTGGTCGAGGACCGGGCCGCGGGGACACTAAAGCCCCGAAATCATCTCAAGATAACCTCCCTTTCCCTAACCTCAAGATTGTGTATGATCCTCTGTCCTGTGTGACAGTGAATACCAGCATTATCCTCAACTAACAAGACCTAATTGAATCACTCAGATTACGCAAAACTCTAATGAACGTTTGTCAATAAAGATAATAATAACTACCCCCCCCCCTCTCCCTCCCACAGGATGGGTATAGCCTTCACTACCGCCCACAAGATGAATATTGGAGGTGCATAATAAATGAGGGAAACAAGTGCGAACGAGAGACTACTGTGGGTGTAGTGATGTGCAGGAGGCGCCCTCCTCCAGGACTGTGGTGGTGTCATCAAGGAGGAAATGGCCACACATCCG
Organism: Procambarus clarkii; assembly: GCF_040958095.1. NCBI lineage: Eukaryota > Metazoa > Arthropoda > Malacostraca > Decapoda > Cambaridae > Procambarus > Procambarus clarkii. The sequence continues at coordinate 30,860,373 of NC_091181.1, forward strand.
GGGGTGAAGAGGTGGTGTTCCGGCCTCGGCACCGGACGGCGGCCACTGATCCAAGCTGTCTACACCGAGCTGCTCCTCACGCCTACTGCCTGGCCGGTCGCCCTTCATAATTAAAAGTTCCAAGTAGCACGGGCTATGGTGCGCCCGTGATGGACTTATCTGGCACAGGAGCGGGACTGAAACTTGGTTCCTGCTCCAGATAGCCCCACGTCAAATACAATGGGGCACACCACCGCCCCACGGGAAAGGTATGGGGCATACCACCGCCCCACGGGTAGGGTATGGGGCACACCACCGCTCCACGGGAAGGGTATGGGGCACACCACCGCCCGTTGACTGGTAACGGTCCCAGCCTTGCCACAAGCTTCCACTCTTGCTCAAGAAATAAGAATATTAACATAGTTTAATGTGTCACCGCACTAATATAATTAGGAGTAGAGTATGGTACACCCGCTTGAGGCTATACTTATACTAACGTCCTTCAAACTACGAGACCCTCCACCTTGAAAACGGTAACCGATTTAAATTTTGCCCCGAGGGACGAGTTTATTGGGCAGCGCCACTGTTATAGATTCAGCTACTGGGAACAAAAAGTTGCAAGTAGCACGGGCTATGGTGAGCCCGTAGTGGACTTACCTGGCACAGGAGCGGGGTTATAACTCACAGCGCCACTCATCCGGTGAGTGGACATACCGCCATAGCACAGTGACCGATCTTGTCCATCTGTCCCACTTCTATGCATCAATTTTGTTGCGTCATAAAAATGTCCCAACTTACCCGTACGTAACCTGACCGAGGACCCACGAATATAACACATTATAGCCCGTCAATTTAGGGAGCCGTTATGATTTATAGTACATCATATTTTGACGTTAGAGATTTATACGTCAAAATACAATGTATTATTCGGTTGGAGAGGTTGTTCATAGCGGCTCGCAAAATCGACGTACTGTCCCGTTTTCTATTCGTGGGTGTTCGGTAAGGTTAGGTTCGGGCATTCATGTACATTATTTAGGTCCCAACTGGAGAGGACCAGCTGGTGTTGGTGCATCAGTGACTAGAGGCTCAGTACACTGTACTACCATCAAGTCCACCCTGAGAGAGAAGTAGTACTCCCAGAACCTCATCCAGGTAGTGATCACATTGCCTCCCTCGTCGGTAATTCCGCTTCAGTGTGAAATAACTCAGCCGATGGGTCATAACTATCTCTGTCTCTCAGACAAGATTTTAACTCACCAGTCATATATTTACTGTTCGTTATTAGAAATTAAAGTGTCTCATCCTGTTATTATGATGCGAACACACAACTCATTTCTCAAGATAATTCGCGATGATTGTTTCACTTGTCTAACATGATGATGATGATGATAACGGTTTAGAGATGCTTGGTAAGCGCCTGGCATCGCGGCCAAGTTGCAGCTCACATCCGTCAAGTCATCACACTACACAAGTAACAAAAGCCAGGAAATTGTTGTGGGCCAGCGGCGCAGGTCCGGGCCTCTACTCCTGGCCCCAACCCACCGAACACAGCTGGAGGAGACACCATGTTGTTACTTGGTGTATCATTAGTCTCTGCATTAACAATATGCCCAAAGAACGCATGAGTATTGATGTTAGTGTTCAGGCCTTTTATCATACAGCGGCAATCTCCCCTTCCTCACGTGAATGAGATTGATTGATAAAGATTAAGCCACCCAAGAGGTGCCTCCAAGCCATTACGACTATATAGCAGAAAGGGAGGGGGGGGGGGGGGGGAAGAAAAGGGGGCGAGGAGAAATTTTTATGAGGATAAACTGGCTATTTATTGTCCTAGGCGCAAATTGAGACCAGCTGATCATAACGCTTCCCCCCCCCCCCTCCTCCTCCTCTTCACAGATACGAACACCGCAAAAACGATCATCGCTCCCCCCCCCCCCCCCCCACACACATACACACGAAGGCCGCTCACACCTACGAAAGGTCCTATACACTAATCATCTCCAAACCGCGATGGGTTCAAGTACGTTTATCGAGACCACAAAATACATCTCAAAAGGATAGCTTAGCTTAGGCTATTTCTACCCTCCACTGCGATGGGTAACTCTAGAAGCTCTGGGGAGCATAACTCTAACTCTCACAATAACATTACCGCATACTTTTGATGTCTGGGTTAAATCTTTGTGCACTTTCAATGGCACGTGTGTTTTGTTCGGAATGTAAATATTTGCCGTAGTCACGAATGTTATCCCCGACGACATAACACAGAATGTACTCGTGACAAAGAATATAAACACAGAAAAACGAGAGAACAAAATCTATGATCAATTATAAATTTGTTCAGGAGAATACCGGACAGGTCCTCTAGCCTCCAATATACCAGTCACCATCCAATACCACTCAGGCTAGGTGGTGGTGCTGATCACAACTGTATATTATAAATAATAATATATATTACACACACACACACACACCTTAGTGTGGCGATCCAGAGAGGAAATGCTCACTACATACATGGTTCTTGCCCGCCATCTGAGGAGCTGGAGGAACTCTGCAACCTGTGACAAGTAGCCTTGTACCCTGCATGTAACCAATGTTGTAACCCTTTTTGTGTAATTACATTTTGAAATAAAGTGAGTTATATATGTACACACACACAAAAAAAAGAATAGAGGTGGTAGGAGAAGAATGTATGTGTTCAGTGAGGATCCACAAGGTCTTCTCTGAGTACTCTTTATTTTCTTCTCCGAGGCTATGGGTTCCTACACTTGCACAATATATATTATATATATAATATATTATATATATAATATATTATATATATTATATATATATGATCCACCAGTACCACCACTGGACCAGTACTGACCCCAACAGTACCACCACTGGACCAGTACTGACCCCAACAGTACCACCACTGGACCAGTACTGACCCCAACAGTACCACCACTGGACCAGTACTGACCCCAACAGTACCACCACTGGACCAGTACTGACCCCAACAGTACCACCACTGGACCAGTACTGACCCCAACAGTACCACCACTGGACCAGTACTGACCCCAACAGTACCACCACTGGACCAGTACTGACCCCAACAGTACCACCACTGGATCAGTACTGACCCCAGGACCAGTACTGACCAACAGTAGTGACCCCACCAGTACTGACCCCTGGCCAACCATCCCTATACATTTAAACCTTTTGGAAATACAGCATTGAAATTCCCAAATTCAAATGACTTCAAGAACGTTTAAAGCAAAAGTTGATTGTCAGTATAAAGTAAACACTTACCTAGTACCGGACCCGTATTAACCAAGGTAATTAATCCTCAAACTACTAAGAAATCCACGTTTATAAAAAAAAAAATGGAGTCACAAGCACATGGGACGAACGTCCTCCCCTCGCACTCTCCACAGGTACACTGAGCTCCTTCTTCCATCACTTGATCAGGTACAACACCTTTTGACTTGTTCATCAATTTATCATCATCGTATTCATCCTCTTCCTGCGTTATACATGTATATTCTAGTACACTGAATATGAGTTTAGCAAAGTGTGTATATTGGTAACATGCTCGTTAGTGAGAAGTTAAAGTGTTTGGTAGGAGAATATTTGGATTAGAGTATAAGAGTAGTTGTCAACTGCGGTGGTTCTCGTCCCCAGCCGCGTTGCCCCCTGGCGGGTGTGGAGTAGGGGGTTCTCGTCCCCAGCTGGTGTGGCCAGGCCGTCGTTGCTGCCTTGGGTCAAGTTACGCGGGGCGCTGGCAAGGTCGCCCTCACTAAACAACAACTACATCTATCGCATCATCAACACACATTTCTCATACACTCTTTAATAATATATGCGTCATTGATTTTTTTTCTGATTCATATATATATTTCAGCAGGTAGACTTATATTGGCAAAACATGTATCAATAAGTAATCCATCATTCACTTACGCCACCACTAGTTCTTCCTCTACTGTTTATATTAAAGTAACATAATGTATAACAAGCACATAGTAAAACTATTCTATGCAGGCGACTTACATGTGTAACATTTCAACTTAGATTCAACAGAGCTGAAGAAGTTGTTAAACACATGGGGCATAATCTTACTCAAGCGACCATACAAGTCATAAATACTCATACTCCGCCCAAGTAAAACAGAAACAAGTAACACTTACTAGGCCAGCCAGAGGCTTAGGGCCCGAGCAGGAATATCCCTGCTAAAAAAGAAAAGGTCATAAATGAAATACCAGAACAGTAAAGTGAAAGTCTGAACAAAGGAGAGGTGTGTGTATGTATATTGATACGGTTATCTCCTGCATAACAGCAGATTCTGCCTGTTCCCTGTCGATATATGTATACGTATATATATATGTACATGTATGTATAAGAGTGTGTACATGTATATATAACATAAATAATTGTGTAACTAGCGTCAAAAGATTGTTATTTGCTTAGCTAAACGAACTAGAGGGTTCAGTTCCTGAACCGATTATGTGCCTCTGTAATCCTTTACACCATCGCCCACGGGATGGATATGGGGTGCATAATAAAGAAAAATTCAATTCATTCCTTTCGACCGCAATATCCGTATGCTTCAACATCATCAAGAAACAATAACAATACGTGCCAAAACGTATTGTCTAACCACACCTTCCACGAGAGCCGCGCACCAACAGTGTCGCCGGTTGTCCAGACGCCACCACCAAACAACCATGATGGTCGTTATACTGCCGGTTAGCTAAAGACCCGAATTCGCGCCAGTATGACGTCACAGCCCGTATAAAAGGACTTGCCTACGCCGCTGGACTACGCTCAGTGGCGTAGGCAAGGTAACCGGCGTAGGTTACAGCCGTGCGCCTGCGCCGGGTAAATCTACTACGGGCTCACCATAGCCAGTGCTACTTGCACTGCTCCTGTACCAGGTAAGACCAACGTGTCCTCTTAAAAAGAAAGTCGCTTTTGGCCGTTTGCCCGTATGGCCGAAAATGGACGTAATTTGAAAAAAAAAAAGACAATAAATGAGATTTTTTTTTCAACAACAGTAAGTTAAGGGTCCTCTGATAGGTTAGGTGGGCAGGAGATTCTCAAAGTTTCACAACGGTATGAAAAACGTTAATGGAAAGTTTCCTTTTCTAAGCTGGCCGAGTAAGCCGGACGACTCAAACAGAAAACGGAACAGTAAGTCATTTTTTCTAGTCGATTTCATTTCAAATTACGTCCAAATTTGGCCATAACGCGCATACGAGCCAAAAGCGAGTTATTTTTAAGAGAACGGGTTGCACTTCGAACTTTTTGTTCAGAGTAGCTGAATCTTAAACAACAAACGTCCAGCGCAGCAGATTACCCTTCTAGTGACCATTGTTTCCGCATCCATCCTTGTCTACGGGTGACGGTAGATGCTCATATCATTTTGTAGTATTACCTTTATCTTTATTATTAACATGAATTCACATATGTATATTTTAATCTTTATTGTGTTTAAGTCAAGTGGTTAAGGGGTTTTGTTTTCATTGATATTTATCATTGTGTAATTAGTTTTTGTTATTATTCTCTTGTTCTTTACCCGCAGCTTCCACACCGTAAAGGTACCAGCAGATTTATTTAAGTTTTTTTTTTATTAATGTGTATTTGGCACAACACCTGCCAGGATAGTACTGATCTATTCCAGATCGTCACACATACACTATATTATATATAATTAGGGAGTACCACCTCTGGCTGGAAGGGGACCCTTAGCATCGCAGGAAACCACATATAACGCATTAGAGGGAATGTTTAGGTCCCCTCCAATACAGTGTGTGCTTTTCTCCTACCACCCCCTTCCCTTTTTATGTATTTCATAAATATTATTACTCAAATATTTTACAAAATACAAAATATTTGAGTCACATAGCGAGGCCAAACAAGTCTTGTAATGTAGCAGCTGATGCGGAAAACTGGTGAGGACGTCGCCTTGGACCTCTTGAAAGGAGAGGATGAAAGGGCGCTGTAGTAGCAATCTTACAATTTGGAGTCACTCCAGGTGATGAAGGCTGTAACTGTTTACCTAAATGAATATTGGGATTCAATTTCTGAGTACATTAAGTGCCGCTAACCATTTCCACTCCCGTTGGGAAAATCATTCTAAACAATATTCACCACTTTCTCGCCATAAACTACCCACCATTTGTGTACATGTACAGTAAATGCTTTCACATGTTGCACACAGGATATAGATCCACACAGCCACAACAATTCTAAATTAGAAATTCCACTCTAGAGAACTTTGAACGGCACATGTTACTTGCATCATCCACTGGCTAGAACGACCGTACATTCATCCACTGGCTAGAACAACCGTACATTCATCCACTCTCTAGAACAACCGTACATTCATCCACTCGCTCACACGACCGTACATTCACCCACTCGCTCACACGACCATACCACCATGGAACCCCCAAAATTCTATGAGTTACATGCTTCCGACACACACACCCTTATGATGCACAAAGATTATGTTAATTTTTTGACTACCCTGATCAGATTCAGACCTAATGAAAGATGTCATGATGGGTAGTCAAGCTTACCTCTAAATTAACCCCATTTACAAAACAGTACATGTGTAACAAGTATATACAACGTAGTTCTTGGGTTATAAACTTAAATAAAAGATGGGTTTCAATTAAATGAACTTGTATAGTAAAAATGTAATTAAGTAATTTTAACAAAAGGCATTTCAGTGGCTTCTTAATTTTTTAAATGGTTCAGCTGGTCCCCCATTCAGTATGTTATGCACTAGTAGAAGCTTTGAGGCGTGGACAACCAATATTTGCTTACAATGTAATTTATGAGACTTATTAATATCAGCAGAGTGGTTAAACTTGATTACAACAATTATCAAGGCAAAAAATGTATTACGAAGAGAAATTTAGTTATACTCTACTCCTTTATTTGCAAAATGAAAATCCAGAGCTTTGTAAGGCAATCATAACCAAGGAGCGAAAATAAGAGAATAGTGCAGTTCACATTTAACTACACATTGCTTAATTAGTCCATAGGTCCCATATCTTGTGGCACTCCTCCGCCAGATGCTTCCTCTTTGTTTTTCTTGGATCCTGATACAATGTCGTCAATCCTTAACAGCAGTACAGCAGTCTGTAATAATTACCATAAATAATACACAGGCAAAAACTTCCATTTGTAAGTTTTTTTTTGGTTGAGGCAGCTTTGAGAATGTGCAACAGCCAGGAGTAACAGTAAATGTAATACATAATCTGAATGGTAAAGTGGAAATAAGCCCGAATAATAAATGGTAATTGTATGTCAGGAATAAATGACTGACTATTACAATATTTTAGAATTAAAAAGTTTGTTTTACCAATGCAAATTTTAAACAAGATACACATGCATGATAATATTATAAGATACAAAAACTAAATAAATTTCAATATTGTATGTACAGTACCTCTCAAAAGTATTGATAAGAATATTTTGACAATTCTTCAAGGAACACCAAACATAACGAACTTACCTCAACGGCAGTCTTGTAAACTTGCAATTTCACGGCAAGTGGTTCCCATATTTTAAGTTTTCTCATGTCTGACAGTTCACCAGTTTCTCCATCTACGCCCCAAAATGTTTCTCCGCTTACATGCTTTGCCCGTAAAGCTGTCAGTAACCTAATAATATTGGCTCCACAGTTTTGTGATAGAGTACGTGGAATCACCTGTAGTGCAAAATGAAACAAATAAGGATTAAAGACTATATAAATATTAAAACTATTAGTTTTATACACATTTCAATATTATTGTCAATTCTAAAAATGCACATTTAACATGACAATCATAAAGATTAAACTTTGTGATGATGAGCATTCAAAATTAAAATATTTGTTAAAATTCCAGTTATTGCTCTATTATTATGGGATTATTTTTAAAATATGCATCTTTATATTGCGAACAATTTGATACCAAAATAAAAGAAGTAACACGGAAATTTATGTTATCAAACTGAACGAGTATATTTTGGACATTATATGCATATACACCTGCAAGGAATTTAACACTTTTGTGCCCCTGGCATGCGCGCCGCCAACTTAAAGGGTGTGAGGGCGATTGCGCTTTGACACCGAAATGTGTATACTCGTTTCAGTTTTCTCACCTTAATTTTCATGCTACATTGTTCGTTTTGGTATCATTGTGCTCGTAGTAGAATTCCCTACAGATGTATATGCATATAATGTCCAAAAACCTCTCGTGACTCCCCACAGCATAGCCTAAAGTTGGCAAAAGTTACCCACGAGCGCACAAAATCGGTAAAATGTGTACAGTATACTCGTTTCGGTTTTCTTGCCTTAATTCTCGTGCTACGTCGTTCGTTTTTGTATTGTGTTGACAATTAAATAAATCAAGAACAGTAAATACAGAAACCTGTAGCACCAAGCTTCTTTCGACTACAACCTAGCTTCATGTTTGCAAAGAAACCTTTCATTCTAATACAGTTTCTTCCCAGTTACCCCAGCCTACTTTTCCTACTTATGAATCAACTGTGTCTTGTCAAAGTCATCAGGGTCATCATGGATGCTTTCCATTCTCCGTTAGCACATCCACTCCAGATGTTGCGTCATTTTTACACACATCACAATAGCATGACGCATCAAATAAACAAATCCACAAGCGCCGTGACGAGGATTTGAACCTACGTCCAAGAGCATCCCAGACATGTAATAACGTAAGGGCGAAGAGGTAGAACAGCCTATTGACATAGCTTGAGTGCATGGGGGAATTGTGCAAAACCCTGGTTTGTCTCTGAGAGGCTGCAGGATCCAAGTAAGTTCAGTAGAACTTTTGGTTTCAATTCTTTTGACCATGTTGTAGCTCAGTTGATTAAGGCAGCATCTGGGATGCTCTCGGACGTAGGTTCGAATCCTCATCACAGCCCCTGTGGATTTATTTCGTTGCACCCTCTTTTCCGTAAACTTCTCCCGTATTTTACGTGGAAAACATGTCAGTAACATTAGTCTCTAGTTAGTGATGGGAGTAGTTATTCCGTCAACTGTGTGTATTAGTTTACGTCAGACTAAAGAAAAATCAGCAGCACATTTACACACACTACAAAGTGGTATTACATTACCTCCAAAGCCTGGGCAAGAGCTGTATAAGGCCACTGTTTAATGCCAGACACAGATTTAGCTTTCTCCTGTAGGATCTGAGACACAGCCATTTCTACTGCTCCTCCACCAGGAAGCAAGTAAGGTTCTAATACGAGATTTCGGGCCACACCAAGAGCATCATGCAAATTGCGCTCAACTTCATTAAGGATATCCTTACTAGGACCTCGGAGAAGTAGGGTACATGCTTTTGGATTCTTGCATTCCGTGATGAATGTGAAGTACTCATCACCGATCTGTTGGTAAAATTTTACACACTTAATGACATTTAAAACAAGCATATAATTAGATATTACCTGGCAATATAATTTTTGTTATAAATTATTTTATTTAGATGTTTGTCATTCTCCTTATTCGAGAAACAAACAAAACAACCATTCCTCATACAGTGTAACCTTGATTCAAGAGCATCTGTGATGAGTAAAACCCCCCTTAAAACGAGGCATGAGAGGCCCTAAAGGGTACCCATAGACCCACCCTGGGACCTCTCACATCTCTTAACTCCCTTTAAATTTAACCAAGGCCACCACCAAACACCAGAGAAAACCAACAGGCACCCCCCCCCCACCATTGAAGGAGAATTTTGAGTTAACAGAATCCTCAGAATAGAAGGGAATAGATCACTGATGGGAAATCCTGGTTTAACATCATTTGCCATCAGCAAGAAAAGGGCAGCCTCCAGAGAAAGCTCCCTTCCCTGAATCAGAAGGGGCCACAAGCCAGGAACACAAGCACCATGCAGGGCATCCAAACAAACAGAAAATCTGGTCCAGGGTCTAAAACAACCATTAACCAATCAGAACTGTCCTGTACTAATAAGACCCCCCCCCATGAGAAGGTGGTGTACAATTTTGATACCTTATGATATCCAAAGATCTATAAACTAATAGCTTCTCCAATATAAGTGTACTGGTTTGCCAGTAGCCTACAAGCTCATACTGATTACATGACCGATACCATAATTGGTGTCCCAGGCAGCTTAAAAGTTTGACACATACATCAGTAGATTTTGTAAAATGACTAATTACTCTCAAATTAATTATACTACACTATATGCTAGTGGAAGGTGAGGGGGTGTGTAGTGACCAGTCCATCACAAAATAAATGTAATTTCTCTTCACTTTCGATAAATCTTAATTTTTACAAGTCTCCTCATCTGACCTGGTTACTTAACAGATGCAACAACCACGGAAAATATTGAGTAACTGTAGCTAAAATTAGGAATACGTGCAAGTCGACTCACCTTCTTGACCTCGAATAGTCCTGCTCCAGTACCTACATCCTCCTCTTTCAATTCCTCCGTGCGATTTGCGATGGTTGCCCCACAAGCGCGTGCAATTCGATTGTTATCAGATTTTTTAACACGCCTGATGCAGGTAATACCAGCCTTAACAAAATAGTGTTGAGCCAAGTCTGAAACACCTTTCTCAGTGATGATAAGATCTGGTTGCAAAGCAATTAAATCTGCACACAAGGATTTGACATGTTCTTCTTCTATTTCCAACATCTGCAAGAAGTTAAAGAACATGTATTTTGGTTTCCATTTTCACACAATATTACAAAGAAAATGCAAAGTACCAAATGAACAAACATATACGATATGGAAAAAAATCTAAAACTGACAATACCTGATACATGCATCAAATTAGTTTTGTTTTACAAATAAAGTAATAATTATAATAAATTAAAAACTACCTGGGAAAAAGATGGAGGGAGGGGTGATGTGTACAAGTCGAGGTTAATTTCCTCTCCGGTAGGTAACTACATCAGAACATTTGAAAATCCAGACTAAACTCATCCCAAACCCATTCCCTACTTTTAAATGCTCTATACTTTTATTACTGTCTTATAACAAATGATAGAACATTTGTGCACATTTACACCGACAATACAATCAATGAATTTGGATATAAAAAAGCATTAATAAAATATTTCCACCTCCAGATATTAGACTTTTAAGTAGCAAGGCAATATATATATATATTGTACAGTACATTACACTAGTAAGGCAAGCACAAAGGCCAGTGACCTTTTTATGCATTTACTGATTAAATAGTTACTCTTACCTCAACACAACGCAAATTCAAATTCATCATTAATAAATTCAAATTCATCATTAAGATAAAAATAAAAGAATTATATAATTCACCAAGAAATTATGGAAAATATTGCATACAAATTAAGGCAATAAAAAATAGGGCAATATTCTGGCAGTGTCAATCTGGATTATTTTACAGCATTTGAAAGTTTCAAGTCCCTAGTTCTAAATCTATAATTATTGTTCTGGTATTCACAATCCCCTTTCAACTCTTAAGGATTTCAGTATACTGAGGTTCCTCTATATTAATTACATACCTTTGTGAAGTCTGTCTCAGAGGAAAGTTCCACATTGGTTTGAGATTCTCCTTTCTTGTACTCTAGGGGACAGTCGAGAAGAATAATACGTGGATTTTCAATGCGCCGCTTCATTCTCTGATGCGTGACATCTTTATTTACCATGATACCTGTCAAAACTTGACAATCCTCAATTTTACCGCCAGGGATCTGTAAATAAGAAAGAACAACGTGGGTGATTTAAATGGCAGTGATAAATGATAAGGGCAAGCTGTCACTTAAAAACATACAGCATTATTATTTTTGTATATTTACCACTAAGAAAATATTTTATTTTGTTGGACCAAAATGGTTTGTAAGTCATTTTGAAGACTTGTTCTGTGATAAGTACAGTACATCAAAATAACATTGAAGAACGTCTAAACTGGCTTCATTGTGCATGTTGTACTAAGTACACTCTCCACAACAGTCATATGGAAACAGGACAATTACAATCTAACATTTTGAATCACGAACAGCCTCTACTCAGACTTTCACCTTTAGCAGCAAATCCCAGCAAATTAGTATTAATTCAATGTTGAATACCAGAAAACACTCACCTTCTCAATTCTTGCCCATTTTTTTATATCAATTTCCTTTTGGCCTCCTTCTTCTGTGGTGACAGTCTTGACTGCTTGCAAGGCAATTGAACATGCCAAGTCTGCATACTGACCCATGAACTTGGTGCCAATACATGACTTTATAACTTCAATTGTCTGCTCCTCACTGTTAAGGTCGACTGGTATACTAGTAGATTGAAAAAAATAAATATAAATACATTTAACTTCCCATACCTCCACACACACACACCTGATGCACCAGTTATCAAGTACATTACAAAATTACAAGAAACTAGTATCTTACATGAACAACAATAATGGCACCACAAGGAACATATCGATTATTAAAGTAGAGAACATCATTATTAATTTGATTACATATCTGCCACTACATATATATTGAACATCTAAATTTTAAAGAAAATAAATAACACCCACAGTAAATCAAAAAGAAATCTGCACTTCATTTTCCCATTAATCCCATGTTTTTTTCTATGACCGAGAAAGAAAGAACACTGAATGTAATAAAATGAAACTTTCTGCAGGGAAGCCTGCAGTAAATCATGCCTGACTACTTTTGCCAGCCTACCAAGAACAGAGGCCTAACACTTGGTACTCTCAATAATGGCAATGGACACATAGGGATTCAGGTTGCCCCACCATAAAAGCAACCCACATATCACCAAAATAACAAATGCTCTTTGATCACAACTAGGATAGGAAACCAACTAGCTATGCACAACAAACATTTTTTCACTTGACTGCCTAATCAGTATTCACCCTTGTGAATGCATTTGAGAGATTTATTTTGTTAACTCTACAAAAATAGCCGTACTACGATTATTAAATTACATCTAAAAACAACGTTTAGCATCAATTTTCAAGCATCTGTTTTTCGACAGCATCAGCTAGCAAGTTGGCATCGGTACAAATTTCCACAAGTATTCTTCATTTTATATAGGCGTGAAATCGCATTACAGTAACAAAATGCTGAGCCCTCGCCCTTCCCAATGAAATGCTTGGCATTTACTTCCACTGCTCAGGTACTGTTAAAGACCATAAACTCCCAGCACTGTGTTTATGGTCTTGTTTCTTCTACTCTACACAATTTCTTACTTATCCAGGTGTTGTAAATGCCATACCTGTAGCATACTATCCAAGCTTTAGTCACATTAATTGTATTATTTGTCTGTCGCTTCAAGAAATAAAGGAAATTCCTTCTCTTAACGTACATGTTTCTCTCATTACACAATCTAGTTAACTTCTAGCTATATAAAATTTGGTAGATTTGAAAATGGAATAAGTATCAATATTAGGGAAATACTGAATAACACTTTTTTCACAACAATGCTTCTGTGAACCTTTAAACCCATGTTTTCAAGTACTGTTCAGTGCAAGTCCTAATCTTAAGTTGTTTTGTTGCAAACTAAAATGGAAAAAACAATGATTCTTACCAGAGATTATTTTTTAGTGCTACAATAGCATCATCTAAAGCTTGTCTGTATGCTTGGATGATGATTACAGGATGCATCTTGTGCTCTAAGAACTGTTCTGCCACTGCTAACATTTCTCCAGCAAGGATTACAACACTGGTAGTACCATCACCAACCTTTAAGGAGATTAAACATTTTGTAATTACCTAAATCTACAATTTCAATAATTCCTATTATAAAACTAAAGCATCTAAAAATAAAAAATAGAAACACGTAGTTAGCCCCCAATAAAGCAATATGTTTATTGCACAGGATGGCTTTCTTTTGCAGCAGCAGTTCAACAAGACAAGTGCTAATTAGGGTAATTATTCCATTCTATATACATACCAAGATGTGCCCCAGAAAGTATAATTTGTTTCACCAAAGTGAGATTACTGCATACCTAAACTATAAGTAATGCCCACATGCACTGCAAATATTGTAGTTCATCTAACCGACCAATTTGTTATACAGTAGTATACAAACACTAAGAAATAAATTTAAGTTACAAACCTCTTCATCTTGAGTGCGAGCAATTTCAATCATGTGCTTGGCTGCTGGGTGCTGGACGGTAATTTCTCGCAAGATAGCATTTCCATCATTAGTCATCACAATGCCACCCATGGGGTCCATCAACATCTTCAACATTGATCGTGGCCCAAGACAGGTGCGTATAACATCAGCTATCATCTGAAAATTTGTGGTAAATATTTAAATACATGTGTACACCTACAGACCGTTTAAAGGGAAATATGAACTAGTCTGAATGGTTCGTGTCATTTTAGCCTACAATGCATCCAATCATTTTACATTCAGGGGGCTGGTTACTGCTGGGTGAACATTGAGCAATATGTATCCACTTGTCTCTACCAAGAGCACATACCAGAGTTGCTGTAGCTGAAGTAAGTGGGCGAGGGCAATAATCAAACCGATGTCCAAATCAAACCAATAATCAAACTGCTGATATCCTCAGCACAACCATCTATCATCAGGTCATCTTCAAAGATATCCTACTTCAAGCTCAAACATAATACACTACATAAATCTCCAAATGTCAAAAAATAAAGAACCAGATCTGTTCATCAGGTAATTAAGGTTTTCCAAATCTTCACATCAGGTCCAGCCCTAGGGTCCTTCCATGCCAAATCACAAAAAAGTGGACGTTTCACTCTGACCAATGGAAACCCTGCACCTTGTCTTCCAGTAGTAATGAGTAATTTTCTGCAAAGTCACACAACACAATTTCACCAATATCCACACTATCATCTTTCAGGCTTTTCAAATACAGTATGTTGATTGCTGAACAGCAATGAAAAGGCACATAATGAGTCACAATAACGTGGCTAAAGATATGAAGATCAAACCCCACACCAAAAGATGAGGAGACGACGATGTTTCACAATCGACTTGATAATGGTCCAGGACAGACCGAAATGTCATCGTCTCCTCAGTTTCTGGTATGTGGTTTGGTCAGCAATGAAAGAGTGCATCTGTAGTTGCATTAACTTTGAAATGAATAAATGAATTCTTCAATGGACTTGTCAAGTGTGCATGTCTGACGTAGTCCAGTTTCCAGGTAACATTTCAATGACATTCCATTATAGTACATTTTCAAATATATTCTTTATATTATTATTATTATAGACCCTGTGCATTCGCCACATTGTTAGAACACACACTTTATTTTAAGCGGGTTGCAAATTAATTGCCAGATGGTGGTAACTGTTAAGATGAATATCCTGGTCTTCCATTAATTTAATTTGCACCCGACCATTAACAATTTCACATTCTGATGTAAAGCACAAACAAATACTGTACATTGTCTACCACTTGCTCCCACAAGAACACTATGTTCAAGATGCCAAGAGGCAAATTTTGAAAGACAGTTTTCATACCAGGATGTGACTGAAGTGAACATACACTTCTGCAAGATTGTTTAAGACTAGCCTCTTTTGTAGGTGCTCTTTTTGCACCATCTCTTCTAACCACTACAAAGTCGTCCTTGCCAGGCATAATTCTATCATTGACTTTAGACTTTCAGTTATGAACAAGCAAGTAATAGTGGCATTATTTATCCCATTGGAAACCCTGCTGTGTGAATATCAGCATCACTGTTGGCCGTCACATCAAAAAACGGAAATATCAGCTCACAAAACTATACCCGGCAACTCTTTGAACAGCGAGAAAACCGATGCTAAAACTAAAATGTTATTTTTAAATAAAAGTACATAATGAGGCACTACAGAAGGCTAATTGGCTCATGGGAGGCAGCTTCTTTTTATACCAAACTACATCCACTTGGGGTACATAGTGAAAATGATCCTTTTCTAATTATAAAAACCATGTACTATACTGTTAAGTAGGTGGGTTTTTGTGAACCATATTGCATACACAAGTTATCCCACCCACTCATGTGTCTAGCCTGCAGATGAAACAATAACAATCCCACATCTCCCAATGTAATCACAATGGCGTGATATATCAATAAAAATTATTTAGAGGGAATGGAGTGACTCGACTCCATTGTTAATCCAACAACTATTGTTACCTGATAACCTCATCACAAGACTTTGCATCGTCTCTGCATTTATTTTTTTCTTTAAATATGGTACACAGTCTATACCTATTCATGAGTAAAGCAAATAGGAAATATTACTGCCTTATCGAATCTCATACTGTCTGTCCCGTAATAACCACCACTACGTACAGAGGCTCCGAGTTAAATTTGAGTGCCACGATGCTCAAAAACTAGTACTGCACCATGAAATTATTGCTGGTAGCTAGTTTCACTGCAGGCAAGTCTGTAATTTTGCACATTGACCATTTTGCTCAAAACTTTATTTTTAGTTACATTTGTTCTTGTATTTCTGCAAGTTTTCAATACCATGCTAAACATTGGTCACATGCAAGTCAGGTTAACTTTTAAAACCTTTTAATGACTTGTGTGAAGCCTCGTCCCGTGAGCTCGGTGATGAACACCAGCACCTTCAACAGGAGCCCCAGAGTAATCACGCTCTATCATCCCGTGTCTAAACCTAACCATCATATAAAATACAATGATATAATATACATATATATATACTGTACATAATTTTTTGAATATTAACAGTACTGCGAGGTGTACGACATCACCGACGTAATCAGATCATACCCCGGGATTATTCTGCAACGTCTGAATCGGAAACAAATCAATGCCACAAGGCATTGCCTAACGATGATGATGCCTAACGCCATCAATAGATCATTCAGGCAAAATCATCAATGGGTGTGGCCAGCACTTGGGTGGGTGACTGGGAAGCCTCACCGACCCAAGGAGACGCATTAATACGGTGACGGGGAGGGGTGGTGACCCCGACCACCAGTACCAGGGACACTATAGTAACATAGCACATGGATAATATACGAGTGAGGAGAGAGAGAGACAGAGAAGAGAGCTCACCTTGCCAGCATTGATGTTCTGCATCTGCACCTTGCGTCCACTCTCCCGCTTCGTGTTCTGGTCTGAAACACACATATACTCTCAACACACACATATAACACATCGTACATATACCACAACTATATACACACATTACAATTCCTCTGTCGGTGAATCAATTATTATGGAAATTTGGCGGCGGCGCCGACGAGGTGTTCATCAAGAGTGCCTTAACGCCGTATTTAATAATAATCAAATACTTCTGAGTGTGGCACATGGTGGCTTCTGTCCCTGGTGAGTTATAACTTACTGAGAACAATGATAGGTTGGCCTCCGCCCATCATCTTGGAGGTGTTTAGTGTACAGTTGTTGAAGACGTCCACACCAGCACGCCGCACTGCTCACTCCTCGCCCACACTCACCCTCGCTGCACCTTCTCTACCTTATTCTACCACATTTAATTTCCTAAAAATTATTATACGTGTCTGAAAGTACTATTTTTTATTATTGAGGCCGAAATTAGGATAATAGTAGTTTAATATATGAATCATTCTCGTGTTCGATTTCAACCGGGAATATTCTGGAAGATTCTGGATTTGTTTATTTTTATTTATCTTATGTCAAAAATAAATATAGATTTTTACTATGTACGGTTTATGTTAGTTGCTATAAGAGTATTATTTATCATTAAATTAAAAGTATGTGAAATGGTAACATAGTATTACATGTGGCAAGAAGACCAAGTCTTAGACACTTACAACAGAACACAAGTGACACAAATGATAAAATTTAATATTTTTTATTGTCTTCTAACTATACACAATTCTTAATATGAAATATATAATATTATGTGTAATTAATACTTTTGTTTTTGTGTTAGAAACAATGATACAAGAAGTAAGAGGCAGTGTGAGTGGGGAGTTTAGGTGAGGGGTCCCTGCGCCGTGAGCGTCGGTCGTAAACAAACTGAAGGAGACGTGAGCGGCGACGACGACGACGACGACACCTCCTGCAGGAACCTTCCCCTCACCATGTCTGTGCAGATAGAGAAGCGGCGCTATGACTGTTCAGCTTTACCGAAAGGCTGGAAAAGAGAGGAAGTTCTGAGAAAGACGGGTCTCACTTCAGGAAAGGTCGACGTGTACTACTATAGGTAATGCTCTCAGGAAGACGAGATGATCCACTTTGAAATATTTATCTATATCCTCAATGCCTCGCTTCCTATCATGGGTGGCTGTGGTAGAAGTTTCTACAAGAGGCTTTATCACCACACTAACCTTTTACTCTCAAACACAGTCAACTCCCCCCCCTCCCTACCTTTTTTAATATATTGTTTAATTCTTCCTTTCCAAGATACTGCACTTGCCAACTTCCTCTACTACATGATTACCTTATTTTACCCTTGTAAAATTGACCTCTTGTGGGCCAATAGGCCTACCATTTCCTTAATTCTTATGTTCTTATATTCTTACAGTAGGTAGGTCTTATATAAATACATCCTCTCATCACTATACCTATCTAAACTATTGTTGAAATTTGTTAAACTGTCTGTCTTAATAATTCTAGCTGCCAATCCATTCTACTTATCCACAACCATATTTCTAAACCAAGACTTCTGTGCTCAATTTCTGTAGCTTATACCTGTTGTTATAAGATTTGACTTTCCAACAATTTCAGAACTCCTTTTTATATCCCCCTGACCCACTTGAACACCTTGATCATATCCCTCCTTATCCTGTGTTTCTATTTTGTGCAGATTGAGACATCAGTCTGGCTTTGTAGGAAATGTTCATGGTACCTTATCTTTCTTTGTATTTTCTCTAAGAGAGACCATGTCCATTCTGTGGTATGGCAACCAGAACTACAGAATGAAGTGGGGCTTCATCAGTCCTAGATATAGTTAAAGAATAATGTTCATGCTTCTGTTGCTTTTCATTATTAAAAGTTGCACATTGGTCTATTTCGTGCATCTGTGTATTATTGTCTCAGCCTCAGGTCCCCACTTACTGAGACTAATCAATCTCTCACAGTTTGATCAATGTGTGACTTATTGATGAGCAATTGCAATATATGGTATATGAGCAATATAGCATTGCTATATACAACTTGTCATTGTATATAATATTGCTATATACAATTTTAATTTGTCATTGTTTTGTCCAGCACTAGTGAAGCAGTGCTTCTTCTCGCTCCTCTGCTGCCTTCCTTCTCCTCTGCCTTCACTGCCTCTTTCTATGCCTCCTCATCCTCCTCCTTTACCTCTTCTCCTCTGCCTGCTCCTCCTCCTTTTTCTTCTCCATTATTAGTTCCTCTTCCGAGGAATTAATAATGTCGTGTATCAACAGCATTGTTAATTCATTAATAATTAATTTTGTTGGGGAACAGGCAGCCGTGCATATATTCAGGTTAGACTTGTGTCAAGGTCCCTTATCTTAGCTTAGGTGAACATCTGACCACCGCCAGGTTGCAACCCCACAACAAGCTGACTAAATCTTGGATACCTTTTTTACTATAAGGTGAATTAGGGGAATTAGGTGATTGGAAACGCCCCCAACCATTTCTGTCTCGCCTAGTATTCAAACCCAGAATTCTTATGCAGGCGATGAGTCACAATAACGTGGCTGAAGTATGTTGACCAGACCACACACTAGAAATTGAAGGGACGACGACGTTTCAGTCCGTCCTGGACCATTCTCAAGTCGATTGTGAGAATGGTCCAGGACGGACCATTCTCACGGTCGGTCCAGGACGGACCAATGGTCACAATCGACTTGAGAATGGTCCAGGACGGACCGAAACGTCGTCGTCCCTTCAATTTCTAGTGTGTGGTCTGGTCAACACCAGAATTCTTGATTGTGTCGAACATCTGTACTAACAGGATCCATTTTATTTAATATACTCCCAAAAATGTTACCAAGTTCAAAGTGCACAAAAATTATCGTAATTGTAGATACTGTGCATGAAAATTTAAATGAATATTATTATTATTTTCAGTCCTAGTGGAAAAAAGTTCCGAAGTAAGCCTCAGTTGACACGGTACATTGGAGATTCAGTGGATTTATCATCATTTGACTTCCGAACAGGGAAAGTAAATCCAATGCTTGCAAGAAAAAACAAAAAACCAAGAGGAACATTATTTGATTACAGGTGAGGTGATAATGGTTTATGTACTTACCTGAAATGTAAGTACTGTATTGTATTTTTATGTTGATTTGTTAAAATATATTTTTTCTTATGACTTTGATATATAGTACTGTATATATTTTATAACAAAATGTTTTTTTCTTTCTTAATATTTATTACACTAATAATAACTTCAGTCGTGGGATGCGAAATGATGCATCACTAGTTCCTCCAATTCGCCAAACTGCCTCAATATTCAAGCAACCTGTAACAGTCATCAAGACGCAACCGTCAAGTAAAGTGAAGACCGATATGAAGCATGGGTCACAAGACAAGCCAAAGCAGGTATAGTAAAATATTGTTTTGGATTCTGGAATATCACATTTGGCTGCTTCCTTTAAACAACCCTCAACTTGGTCCTTGGACAAGATTATGCAGTCAGGTATTATTAAATTACATTTAACTGCTGGTGCCACAGAGATTGTTTGAAATGTCCTTGCAGAGTAATGTAGCCTAGATGCTTGGGAGTCACTGGGAATTCCTCAGTCCAGCCTAAAATGGCCAACAGAGAATCGGTCACAAAAATATGATTTCTCGAACACACTCATATCTTCTTTGGTGACTGCCAAATGAGAGCTGTCACTAACAGTTGGTCTGCTTGGCCATCCCTGTGGACTACCCCAGGTGGCAGTATCATGTACAGCACACCCCTGTGGACTGCCCCCAGGTGGCAGCACCATGTACAGCACACCCGTAGACTACCACCAGGTTGCAGCACCATGCACAGCACACTTTTTTTTTTTTACCAGAGCTATCTCATAATTTTTCATCTAACTCTTATTGCCTCATCCTGTGAGGCTTTGCTCTTGGTTGCTGGTGCTTTGGCATCTACTAAATTGTCTTACTCTTTGCAACATTTTTATAATGGTTTGAGAAGTCACGTCTACTATGTTGTATTGAGACAAGCTGCAATCATACACCAAGAAATCCACAGGGGAGTCCTAATGTGAGTCTATCCATGAAGCCAACAGGACCTTGCCTAAAGAAGCAGCAGTTTGTTCGGCTCGGAAAGGAGTTTTTATTATATCCTGCACTGTACATACACTCTTGAGATGAATATTTTAAAATTAAAAAATTTAACCATAGTGGTTGAAGGAATTTTTTCCTTCCTTCGTTATTCAAAATGAGGGAAAAGAACTTAATTTACGATATTTCATTCTATTCAGCTGTTCTGGGAAAAGCGGTTACAAGGACTACAAGCTTTTGATGCTCAAACATCGGTCCTTAGGAATGTTGACTTGCCAGCAGCACTGAAGGCTGTAGGACCAAATGTGGAAGACCAGACAGTATTGCAGGTATGTTTGCTATATACATTTTGCTGTGTTTGTAATACATTTAAGCAGAATGTTTTGCATTTGCTCTACAATATTAATTGTTTAAATGTCTGTGTTGTATGAGTAAACACTAGACATTTGATAGGAAAATGTAAAAAAATACAAAGAAATCACACTGTTGGCATATAATGTTATGCATAAAAGCAGTTTTGCATAATCTGTACAGTTTTCTTCAAATTCTGTACTAAGAGCCAAATAGTGTTGATGTTGAAAGCCACAGCAGTAGCATTAATATAGAGGGCAACCATAAAAACTAACTAGGGTGGATGGAGAAACCAAAGTAACAGAATATAAAAAAAAGTACACATTAACTCACACATAAGGTTTCAGATACCGGCACAAAAACAGCCACAGAAAATATGCATCTTATTTATGAAAACTTTATAATACTGTACTTTGCTAGAAGAATATGAAGACATGAAACCAAAGGAACTAAATGCATATTCTCTTGTCTCAGGAATTGATTAATATGCTAAGCAATGCTCTTTTGTAACATGCATATGTTACTAAAGAGAAACATATGCATGTTAATTAATAGCCAATGTTGGGTGCACGAGACACAGCTAGGTTTAGAAAAGTTCATCAATGCTTTAGCACTGTGCAGATTTTTGTCATAATTACTTTTTTATATATACAATATAAGTATACTGTATAATACATTATAAGATATTGATGTATTTTTCTAGCACGTAGTAGAACAGTGCAGTTGTCACAAATTGCGCCTACTCATGAGATGCAGTATTTAAATCATTGTGTCAATATGAAAGTCCTGAGTTTCTACCCACATGTTGAAAATTCAGGTCCATCTTATGAATTTTGGGAAATTTTTGTCCAATGGTAAAATCTTAATGACTTTTTGAGGTTTGTTTTATTCAGTTTTCTACTGTTAGCTACACTGTACTGGTGCAAGTGCAAAAATATGGAACATCTGTTGCTGTTGTATTAGTAAAATATATATACAGTACTGTATTTCATTAACTCTGAAATTATTGTATTGCTTGGCTTGTTTTGTAAAATATATTTTATTGTCAATTTACATGATATTCTTAATGCGTGTTTCATGTTTTCAGAGTGTAGCCACTGCCTTGCACCTATTCCCAGGCCCCATCACTGGACAGACTGAAGCTAAACATTACCTTGAAAAAAACCC
Organism: Procambarus clarkii; assembly: GCF_040958095.1. Taxonomy (NCBI): domain Eukaryota; kingdom Metazoa; phylum Arthropoda; class Malacostraca; order Decapoda; family Cambaridae; genus Procambarus; species Procambarus clarkii. The sequence continues at coordinate 30,882,984 of NC_091181.1, forward strand.
GGGAGTTTTTCTAAACCCTTCTCAACCACTTGTTATTGTAAGTACTGTACCTAATTATAAGCATAAAAGATAGCTTTAGTAAGATGCATCATTGTAATGCATCAACCCTCTTTCATTAGTAAAATTATTTATAAATGCTCTTGAAGCATTTGTTGAAGATCAGAGTTTGATTTGCCTACCATCTAAAACATTTACCCCTTGTTTTCATTAATAAATGCCAGAGTTGGAAGGTTAGAAACTGCTTTAATAACATTACATGTGGAGCATTTGAAGGGGAGAAAGCACGTAAATGTGGGAAAACTTGATATCTCCACTACTAGGGTTGTGTAGTATTGATGATAGGAATATGAATGTCGTACAAAGAAGAATTTTGCTTATTATTTGTAGTTATTTATAATCATTCTTTCTGCAGTGATTATGTATAGTACTTTGAGCGCAATTATCAGTGAACAGTTTGTGAAAATAAATATCTACAATCATTGAAATTATAATGTTATGTCTCCTTTATCATTATGCATAATTAATTTAAAATCGATATCCATGATCGTTTTATATAATTCATAATTATCCTTAATTTACATCCTTAACTATTAGCTATAATCCTTATCTACTACTGTAAATGTTATAATGTATGTCAGCATGTCGTCGTTTTAATGTGTAATAACAGCAAGGGGACAACACACACTACACTTGTTGAACTAGTGTACAGGAGAAAGGTGACATACTGTACTAGTTAAGATGTCTCATATGAGAGAGAGATATATATATAGAGATAGAGATATATATATAGAGATATATATATATATATATATAGATATATATATAGATAGATATATATATAGATAGATATAGATAGAGATGGAGAGATAAAGATATTGATATATAGTGAGAGATATAGATATATAGTGAGAGAGAGATATAGATAGATAATATATAGATAGATATTGATATAGAGATATAGATATAGATAGATATTGATATAGAGATATAGATATAGATGGATATTGATATAGAGATAGAGAGATATATGGAGAGAGATATTGATAGATATATGTATCCCTGCCCGAAACGCTGTGCGTACTAGTGGCTTTACAAGAATGTAAATACTGTACTATCCAATGTATTCTCACAAACCCAATGTACCTTCTTGTATATATATAAATAAAATAAAATAAAATAAAATATAGAGATATAGATAGATATTTATGTATACATGGCAAATACTGGATGATCAGATTGTACACTTGCATAATAAACATACATGTACTTTAGAAATAGTCACCTGTTGTCGAAAAACAACAACAACAGAGAATTACATTATATATGGTCCACCATCCTGCATAATTAAATTAGTATGTTTTATGTAGATAATTAGGTTTTAATGTTATATGTAAATATTGCTATAAGTAGATTATAGGTGAAAATATAATTGAACATTACATGACTATTAATTTGTTCTTTTAGTCAGTCCAGATTCAGAATGAGGATATAGCACAGCAGGAGGAGAGAGTAGACCATGTACGTCATCAACTGGAGAAGGCTCTCAAGGAACTTGAACCTTGACCACTAGATAAGGACCACAATGAAAACCAAACAGAAATTTGAGAGTATGTAGTTCTCTTCATATTATTTATTTATCATATGAATCTTATGTATAATTTGTATATTGATGAGAATAAACGTGATATCTGGTACTCTTATAGTAAAGCACTGTGAATATGTGATCAAACTGTGGAAAACATGTCATTTCTTGCCAGTCAAATTCCAAGTTGATGGTACCTGTTTGTTAAAAGTAATTATTACAGTCTGTGAAAAGACTAAAAATTATATGCAGCAGTAATAATACAATTGGTATGATTTACTAGTAAAGATCACATGAAAGTAAACGTTTATACAAACTTCTTGCCAAATATAGTATCCACCTAAGAACATTTGTCGGGTTCCTTTGTTCATATGACCCATATACACACGTCTGGGTCTTCAGTCTTCGTGAGCTTTAAACGTACAATTAATGCATATCATTTTACCAACATTTTGCGGCCTTACGTTTTAATTTTTTTACTTGCCTTACTCTCAACAGTGCTTAAATATCCAAAGGGAAAGATTAAATAAATCTTTATTTAAAAATTCAAACGATGCTCCACATTTCTTGCTGTAAATTGATGTAGGTCCCGGGCACATGGAGGTAAAGGATTTCCTTTCCATGCTCTTATTGATTGGATGGTTTACCGTGTTAACCCGTGTACTTCCTTGTATGTGTACATTTCTTGGTGAATAATATTTACTCTCTATAAGTATTGATTAAATTTGATTTAGAATGTGAAGATACTTTTTGGAGATAGTGTACTCGCCATGTTGGATATATAGTACGTTAGATGCGTTGCAGGAAGATGACGAGCGACAGTTCTGGCTTGTTTTGGACAGTTTGCCCATTGTGATGGTTATACAAGACTGGAGGTTGAATCTTGTGTGTGTATAGGTATCACAGTTTGATGGAGGGACCTAGAGGGATCATTGTGTTTATGTTTGGGTGAATGTGGTTATTGTCACTGAGTTTAGATTCAGATGATTATTAATCATCTTGGCTTGGTTGTGCCACCAGGAGGATGATCGTCTGGCAGAAAGGGTTGTCAGCTGTGTGGGGATCATTTTAGAAGCTATGCACGTGTTGGCCTACTAAAGTTGTTTTTAAAAGGAGCCGTGAAGTAATTATTGAATGTACATTTATAAGCTACGTTGGTACAGTACATGTATTGGATAACTGGTTGCACCTTCTCTAGAAGGATGTCTAGGATGATAAATAGTGATGCTTAACTCTTATTCCTTTAATAAATTTAATTTGTATTTGTTATGGTCTCTCTTGGTAAGGTTTGAGTCAATCTCTACTTTCAGCTAGTAAAAAAAGTGAATCTATCCCCATTCAATTACTTTAAATGAACCCCCTCCTTCCCTGGGTAACCATGTGCCTCCACACTTCTTAACATCTGAAAAGAGCCCTGACCATTTTTGGATCTTCCACTGTCAAAGATTCCTTGCTCATAGTGTTTCATAGTACTGTACCTGCACTCTGTCTTCCAACTTCATATGTCAGTTATGCTACTGGTATCAAAATTTGTTGGGCTGTTGATGATCTTATAATCAACAACGAGGTTTTTGTTGCATTTGTTGCATCTATCTTGTAATAAAAAAAGTTTTTTACGTATGACATAATAAAATGATACCAGAACACGCTTATCTCCCAAAGGTAAGTTGCATACACTGTGATTTTCAGTAAGTTTAATGTTAAAATAAAAGTAATTATGAAACACACTGCCCACTGGTCTACCTTTGGGAGGAGTCTAGCCAGAGTTAGGTGTGGTCTTGGTGGAGTTGGGTTAGGTTTATTGTGGTATTCCTCAAGGTGTGTGTGTCCAGCTCTCTATTTTGAGGTGTCAAGTAAGATGCCATCCAGAGATTGGCCCTGTGCTGTGTTAGTAATATTTATAGTCATAAACTATGACAGATCAGCCTCTAAAATGTGTAATATTTTGTAATTTCCATTAAAATAAAAGGCATCATTAATGTCATGACACTTAAAATTACAGCATATTCATTGCTCTTGTATTAATTTGTATTCTTCCAGTGGGTTTAAGGAAGCGTATTACATGAACTCCGGAATGTTGTCAGTTCTCGTCTTTTTCTCTCTTCAGCTGTGTTCCCAAAGTACTTGTGCAAGGTAAAAGTTTCAAAATTATAATCACTTTTTTTTTTTTTTTTTTTTTTTTTTGTAATTTTGTAGAATTTCTGCAAATCTTTTGATGCCCAGTAGGATTTGTATATGCCACCCCGCTGCACATATTCTTGACACAACTTTGGCTGCTCTTGTGAACATTTTGACGAATCTCATTCTTACCCACGAAAACTCAATAGCATTTGACAGCTTAGTATCACTTTTAAATAAAGTTACCTTTTGTAAGTTCCACTCACTCTTGTGCACTTGATAATTTTGTGTATCAAGTGTATTAAAGTTGTAGCATAGAGGAAGTTGAAGACAGGTTACACTGATTACTTTACTCTTGCAGTGTTTCCACAGAACTACATGGATCTGTTGTCTTTACTCTCATTATACCTTTCATATGTTCATAATAAATAAAAATATGTACATATTCTCAAGAAATTACACAAATCATCATCATCCAAATTTCACTGCTTGAACATTTTTGTTTTCATAGCCACTATAAAGCAGGAAAATATTGATTTCATGATTTTTATGATAGTATTTTTAAGAAGTTTAGTAATTGCTATGCTGTACAAGATTTTGAATCAAAACTTTTCAATTACTCTTCATCTCCAAGTGGACACTTATAGCTTTTCGTATGGTTTTAGTTCTAATTTAAACTCAAAAATCTTTCTTGTAATTAAGAAATTACTGGAAATGTGCTTCAGAATTTTGGATGCCTTCACTCTATTCTTCATAAATTTTCATCAAAGCTGTTCGCATTTGGCTACAATAACCAATACAGTATTGTTTTCACATGCTGTAAATGTGTCACCTTAAATATTTAGGCTGTATACCAAGCCTCGTTAGCATCTTTGATATGAATAAACTCGCTCAAAAGAAACTACTGTATTCTTTCAGACCTTGTCCCTGGTGTCTAATCAATCTGTATTTTGGCCACAGTTATTGTGCTTTTATTAGTGTATATGATACCAAAATCCCTAGGGAGAAAGTAAATACTGTATTTAAAATAAAATTATATAGTTGATATTTTTAGTTTTGCTTTCAGGATTCGGTGAACACTGTGTGTTATTTTTGTTGCAACCCATCATACACCCAGGCAGAATCCTTTAAGCTCATCCATCTCCTGCTTAGTTTCATTTTGTTTTGACTGTTTCCACTGTACAGTGTATGGTACATTAGTAATTCAACTCTTTTTATAATCTCTCTCATGTTGCAAATTATTCGGCATATATTTGTTTAATAAAGTTTTAACTATGTCATTGATATATAATTTAAGATTATCCTAAGAAGTTCTGCAAACTATTACTGCTTGTTATTATTATATTGATGAAACATTGCAAGTGAGCATCCTCATCCCTTTAGTTTTGTGTCCCTTAATACTTGGAAATGTTGCAACTCTTTTTTTTCTATGCAAATCTTGTATAAATAATGACTTGTAGCATATCAAGTGTAGTACATACACATACCACTAACTAGAAAATGAAGATATTTGTTATGTTGTAGCACTTGAAAGACATTGAGTCCATAAGATCTGAAACATTTGACATATTAATAAGACAAATGACCTGAGACAAAGGCCTCATAAGATATATTCAGGTCTCATAACCTGAGGGCACATATATATCTTCAGAAGCCACATGACATACTCAAAAGACGAAGCACTGCATTATTCAAGGCCACAGCACAAAAAAAAATTTTTTAACATGTTGTTTGTGACATGAGTTGAGGTACATCCTCTGTGTTCAATGAGTACACGACTTGGGCAAAAAAGTCTGAAATGAGATTGTGGAATTTTAGTATTTTTTTGTTTATAAAACAGAAGTCAAATCATCGAACAGTATACAGTATATAGAAAGTGCTAGAAATCTTTTGAATGAAAGGTGGTAATTTAAAGAACATAGTGCTGAAATGTACTCTTCACAGTTCTCGAAATAATAAATATTTTGTGACATGTACATAATGCATGAAATATATATATAATTATATTTTCCAAATGTAGATGAATAATTTCTTGAAATATTACAAATTCACAGTGCTTTCTGGTATATATTAATCTGGTAATGAATTTTATAGTGCATTTCATTGTATTTTGGAAACAAATATTTTTAAGAGTTAGATTATATAAATATATTTTATAAGGGAGTTGTGAGGTTTAAAGGTTTTGTGTGTTGTTAATATATCTACCTGGGCTAAATACATTAGTTTAAAAACTTCATTGCCTGTCTTGTCTTCATTATACAGTACTATTGTTTCAGTATTGTTTTCATTATTGATATTTTATTTAAACTTGTATCTATAATAAAATATTCCCACAAAATAAATGTTTTAATTGATACCCGGTCAAGTTTTTCATTGCCACTCTCAAAATACTATATAAATTTTGAGAGGAGCTTTGAGAATAAAATTCCAGTATTAGTCATTGACCAACTTTTATGTAGATCAGATAACCTTGATATAAGCCTACCATTGTGTGTATGTATGTATATTTATATAATATATAATGTATATTGTATTATGTATATTATATACTGTATATAATATATATATAATAGGTACAACATTTTATATATATACAACATTTGCACGTTTAAATTATATAACAATTATAGACCATTTTCAACCAACAGAAATACATTTTAAAACAAAGCGGCCAAAAAATAATTTTTACAAATATTTCCAGAAAGCAATCCAGTAGATAATGTTGAGGACAGTAAATGATATTGGAAAGATGTAACGGGATCTTCTGTCTACCAAAATAGCCTGAGCTTGACGGTGCTTGGGGTGGGAGGCTGGAAGCCAGTAGGTGGTGGCCGGGGTGTGGGAAGCCCGGCTTGGATTGCCTGCCGAGAAGCTACCACTGCCCTGGTGGCATACAATGAAATATTAAACTTGTTTACAAACATATCAGGCTACAACTTCGTCCTGTCAACCATATTCTACTACCAACTAAATAAGCCATAATTCAGCACTGTAATATTACAGTTCTGGCAAGTGTTTAAGCAGCAAACACTGTACTCTGTACTGAATAACTTCTCTCTTAATGACGAATTTGATATGCAAGAATATTTGATTTTGTATCCAAGTTAGGGTTATCTTGTTATGTTAAAATCTATGTTTGTTTTGGTTTATAGTTTTTATATCTGCAATATCTAAATAAATGTATTTGTGTATCAACTTTGAACATATAACTTTTTTTTCTTTCTTTTTATATAGAATAGTGCATCGAAGGATGATACAGTGTTGTCTGTGATGGATGATAGAGTGTTGTCTGTGATGGATAATACAGTGTTGTCTGTGATGGATAATAGTGTTGTCTGTGATGGATAATACAGTGTTGTCTGTGATGGATAATACAGTGTTGTCTGTGATGTATAATACAGTTTTGTCAGTGATGGATAATACAGTGTTGTCTATGATGGATAATACAGTTGTCTGTGATGGAAAATAGTGTTGTCTGTGATGGATGATACAGTGTTGTCTGTGATGAATGATACAGTGTTGTAACTCACGACTTGCTTGCATTTTCTTTGAATAATTATTACACGCAAGAGAGCCATCAGGTCTGGTAACTAACCTTGATGTTAGTGAAGGACATTTTAATATTTGTGAAGAAAGGCCGCTTCTTGGGGTTGGGAGGCTGCGTAGGCTCGTCCCCCATGATGACACAGATGACGGCATACTCCATGAGCACCATGAACACGAACCTACGGACATGGAACTGCTGGTAAGGCTGTAATAAACTTTTCTCCAGAAGGGGTTTGAAACTACTAGTACAGTATGTATCTTTAAGTGCAGGGGACCACAGATATCACTGCAGGGACGAGTATGCAGCTGTTTTCTTCACAAAATGTTTCCATGACACTTGAGGAAGATTTCTAGTTTGGGTAAGTGATCCTGGTAGGGGAAGATTTTCTCCAATATGGCCGCCAGGCACGGTATTGAAGGCCCTAGGCAAAGCTATTACACTATTCAGATGATGGGCATTGGGGCCCCTACCCAGATGATGGCCACTGAGGCCCCTTCCCCATCCAGATGGACACTGGGACCCCCTCATCCAGATGGACACCGGGAAACCCCCCCCCCAGCCAGATGGACACTTGGACCCCCCCCCCAGCCAGATGGACACTTCGACCCCCCCCCCCCCACACTAAGTTGTAAACTGGGACCCCCTATACCCAGGTGAGCCTGTCCGCTAACGTGCAGGATTACCGTCAGATAGTTATGAACATATATATATATTATAATATACATTTAAAATGAATTTTAATCCCGGGCCGTTGCAGCGAGAGGTCGAGTAATTATCCACCCTGCCAAGAAATCTCTCATGAACACTATGGCGGCACGGGGCCCCTAGAACAGTGGGGCTCCTGGCCCACTGTCCGGTGTGCCCGTACCTTTAGACAATACTGCCCCCGGGCCCAATTCAACTGGTATCGGGAAGTGGTCTATATCTCGGGAGAGGCGGGTTCTTGCTGCTGTAGTACTCACAGAGTACATGCAGACATGAAGATGTCGATGGCTTTGATGTAGGAGACGGGAGGCAGCGCGTCCTGGCTCTTGGCGTGCTGCGTGGAGAGAGTCAAGAGCGACGTCACTCCAAGAGTCACCCGAGCCGGCGCGATGTCGGGCCGGATCCAAAATGACACCCACTGATATGGAAATATATTATACAAGTTAGTCATGCAAGGTCAACTGAGATTAGTGAGAGACGAAATTTAAAAGAATTAGTATAGAAAAGACAAATTAAATTGTGTTATTTAAGTGGACTGAGAAAGTTTGTTACCGAGGAGCCGGTCCTCCAGACATTTACGTGTACCTTCACCTCGACGATGACGAGAGATCCGAAGAACAATCAGATCGTCCTCGATTAAGAATTATTTTTGTTATGGACGACCTCGCAGCTCTTCCGAGCTGGAGCACTGTTGAACAAATACAGAACAAGGATGCATAATAGAGACTGTAGGAAGAGACGTGGTAAGTGGACACCTGGTTCACCCTGGCAGCCAGTCATGAAGGATGGTAAAAGAGATGAAACACAAATGAAATTAAAATGCTGAAAGGAGAAAATTAATTATGTCTGAGCTTTGCTCGGTTGCTCCCTGAGGTACGGTGTGTACGGCCAGGTCAGATCAGCCCGTACTCAGGCAATACTCGTCAAAGGCCCTACCCTCTGACCATGGCATCTTCATCGTTTAGGCCTACTGTGTAGTAAATAACGGCATTTTCTTTCAAATATGTTTATATTATAGTAAATTAAGGTGTTGTGTATTTTAGCCTATTTGAGTGCCTGGCTAAAGGCACAGAACGCCTTGGAGAGAAAGATGTATCTACAGGAGGTGAAGCTCCCCACATACTTGTGAACATACCGACATGATGACAATGAGGCAGGTGGGGATGTAGGTGTGGAAGAGGTAGTGACCCAGGTGACGCTTGAGCCTGAAGATCACCTCCAGACACGTGAAGTTACCTGTCAACAATGTTGAATACCTTAACAAAAATACTCCTGTGTAATAATTAATAAGAATTAGTTTTGTTGTGAAGAGGCGGCTTGTCCTCGAGCCCCCCCCCCCCCACCTCAAGGCTGAACTACTGACCCTCCCCAGGATGACGCCCCACAACAGTTGCCCAACGCCTGGATACCTATAGTTACTGCATGGTGAACAGCGGCATTAGGTAAAAGGAAACTTGTACAAACGTCTGTCCCGGTCGGGAATCGAACCCGGGATCCCTTATTGTGGCTGGGGAACAGAGTGAACAGCACCACAATTTCCTGTCAATCACAATAAACGATGTTCTTATTAACGAGGACTAAATTATATACGCGGCAGTACAAAACAAAAATTGTAATTCATCATTTATTTGTTCAGTGATATTAATAGTGTAATTTGAGTCCCTTGTGCAGTGATGCCTGAGTACACACCTGAAGTGTATACCCGAGTACACACCTGTAGTGTATATCCGAGTACACACGTATAGTGTACACCCGAGCAGAGCTACTCACCTGTAGAGTAGACCTGAGTACAGTCAGCTGTGACGTTGCTAACAATCATCTGCTGTGGGAGTTCAATGTCGTGGTTGACCACCAGAGGGACACCGGCGTCCCAGGCGAAGACCAGGTCATGGGTGGTGTGGGAGACTGTGGCCACGCGCACACACGCACGCACGGTTAATAATAACAATATTAATATAACACTAATGGTAACAATAATAACATAGGATACAAATCCAGGCTTGTTGTGTATTTGTGTATTTTATGTGAAGGTTTACAGCAAGTCTTTGACACTCTCCTGTGTTATCGAGGAGTGAGGGTGTGGTTAGAACGAGACTTATATAACGACCAATTTTATGTAAGCTCTAGCTCTGCTGAGCTCTGCTTAGAACTAAAGCAGGCTTGCTAGTTGACCAGTAGGCTACCGTTCAAGTATGTTTATTGAAACATCTCGAAGGGATAGAGTAGTTTAGGCTATTTCTAAATAGCCTAAACTACTCTAAATAGCCTAATTTAAATTTCTAAATAGCCTAAATTAAAATACATCTCGAAGGGATAGAGTAGTTTAGGCTATTTCTGTTACCCCCCCCCTAAGTTACCGTGGTTGTTAGTTGACCAGTGAGCTACCGTGATTGTTAGTTGACAAGTAAGCTACCGTGGTTGTTAGTTGACCAGTAAGCTACCGTGGTTGTTAGTTGACCAGTAAGTTACCGTGGTTGTTAGTTGACCAGTAAGCTACCGTGGTTGTTAGTTGACCAGTAAGCTACCGTGGTTGTTAGTTGACCAGTAAGCTACCGTGGTTGCTAGTTGACCAGTAAGCTACCGTGGTTGTTAGTTGACCAGTAAGCTACCGTGGTTGTTAGTTGACCAGTAAGCTACCGTGGTTGTTAGTTGACCAGTAAGCCACCGTGGTTGGTAGTTGACCAGTAAGCTACCGTGGTTGCTAGTTGACCAGTAAGCTACCATGGTTGGTAGTTGACCAGTAAGCTACCCTGGTTGCTAGTTGACCGGTAAGCTACCCTGGTTGCTAGTTGACCGGTAAGCTACCCTGGTTGCTAGTTGACCGGTAAGCTACCCTGGTTGCTAGTTGACCGGTAAGCTACCATGGTTGCTAGTTGACCGGTAAGCTACCATGGTTGCTAGTTGACCGGTAAGCTACCCTGGTTGCTAGTTGACCGGTAAGCTACCATGGTTGCTAGTTGACCGGTAAGCTACCATGGTTGCTAGTTGACCGGTAAGCTACCCTGGTTGCATTAATAACCTTCCGACGGTTGATAGGCCTTAGGCCCTACACCCAACCAATGGGACCAAGGATGAGGTTGTAGAATATATTTAAGCATCTAAGTCCAGGAGTGGAAAGGAGAGTGAAAGGAAACATCCACTCTGGGTGCTAGAGTGCAAGAACACTTACGGCTCTCTATCTGCAGCTTGCACTCCTGGGTGTCGTGAGGGTAGAGTGCAAAGTTCATGGCGCATGTGAGCGTCAAGGTTAATCTGAAAAGCAACAATACTTTTAATGTATATATGTGATCCAACCCTTGATAAACTGAACAGTCTTACATGAAATGATATGCTGGCAAACTCAATTTTGTAGAATACATTTTATAATACACTACTAATACACAGTAATAAGTTAATGCGGTACCAACTTGTAAAACAAATTCAAACTTAAAATACAGATTAGTTTGGTGTGTATATTACCAGTATTAATGCTTCAGTCAAATTATTCTGAGATATTAACCCAAAACAGATCAAATACGAAATGAACGCCATCTACATGTGCTAAGAATTTCCCTCAACCAAGAGAGTGCGTCGAGGCTGTAAATATGGCTATTGAGAAAATTAAATTTAGTAGTACGGTACGGTACTGTTACCTCTACCTCTACGGTAGCAGTTCCCTGCTACCGTAGTCAGGCAGGGAACAGCAGCCTCACAAAGACTGCCACGGAAACTTCTAATAAAGTGTGACCAAAACCAGCATATAACAAATTCCCATTTAGGGCCACTTGTAATGCTGGTGTACCGTTGTTGGGGCCAGGACGCCTGTTACACTTGTCGAGGCCTCAAGCCTCAGTAGCCAAGAAAGAGGCTTCCCGTATGGTCACCCATCTAGGTAATGGTCATACCCTGATGTACTTAACTATCGGTGACCGTCAAATATATACATGTTAATGTGTATATCAGTAATTAATACAATAATCATCTCATCAAGACCAAGTGTAATTGAAACAATGAGGAAACAATAAGAGGATAGAAGTAGCCTAAGCTACTCTATCCCTTTGAGATGCATTTGACTTTCTCAATAAACGTACTTGATGAGGAAAGGCTAGAGGGCACGGGGTACTAACTTGACCATGTAGAGGAGCGTCAAGTCCTGATAGAGCCACACGTAGTGGTTGGGCACCGTCATCGTCTGGAAATTCACCTCTTTAGCATTCTTGAAGAAGCCGTCTGGCCGCCATAGATGTCCCAGCCAGTCCAGGTCCAGCAGCCTGACCAAGGCCAGGTTGAAGACACGGCAAGAAGTATGTTGACAAAAAATATAACAAAGAAATCACACATAATAGAAAGATACACATATATTATTCCATATCACTAGCACATTTCATAAAAAGAAAACATTACAAATCCTAATTTATCAACGTTACGTTAAATTTTTTCAGCAACTAAAATCCTTCCTAATGTTGTTACGTCATATTAAGCTTGTTTCTTCAGAGATGTGGTGATGTGATGACCTCACCTGTGGTCAGAAGTTGTGTGATAACCTAATAAGTATTTTATTATACTTATTAGGTTAGGTTAAGTTTGTTAAGTCACGTGAAATGATGTCGCCTGTAGTTTGAAGTGTGTGCGTGGGTGTACCTCACCTGAAGTTAGAAGACAGGCGTGATGCCCTCACCTGTAGTCTGAAGTCATGTTGGTGGGCAGCACGAGGCGGTGGTCCCTCCACGACTGAGCGAAGAATACGTCGGCAGCGAAGGTCTTGGTGTAGCGAGAGGAGAACTCAAGTTAGTCGCCGCCACCCTCAAGTTGACGCCTCCCTCAAGTCTCACAACAATCTACCAATTGCTCATTTAAATTGCCCTATTTTATATCATCCGGCAATGACTTAGAGAGTTGAGTCATACGTTTAGACAAGATTGAATGGTAGTAATACATTATACAGCTGTTGCACAGACCCCCCTCCCTCAATCCCCGGGGTTAGGGGGCCTCTACCAGCGCCCGTGGGTCTCTGTGGGTATATTCAATGAGTGCAAAATATATCGACACAAAATAGAACTCGAAACAACATATTCACATTGAATAGGTTCAGATGTAGAAAATCCCTGGGTAAATACTGGCTTGGGGGATACATGCATCGATTTTTTTAATACATTTCCGGGGAATGTGATAGACGTGGGCTCCATGGCTTGCTTCATGCGTTGGTTACACATATCTAATGATTTGGTTGCATATAATTTTGTATCGGCCAATCGGACTTTTGTAATTTTGTGGTCTTACCCCAGTGGACTGACTATCTGGCAGGTTGATGTTGGAGACGGTGTTCTCGGCGTAGACCTGCATGTCCCTGCTGTAGTCCTGTAGAGGGAGAGTAATCCTCTACAGGCTGGGTTACAACTCCCGTGATTACCCACCCTCACTCACCATGCTTCCCTGATGAAGGCGTCAATATTTACACTCACCTGACTAACAAACAGCCAATTAGTGCAAAGAAATCCAGTCATTGTGAAATATGTCACGCAAAACTAATTGCAGAACATATTATATAAATAAAATAAATGGTAATGAACAAATAAGAATTGGTTTCGATTACAATTATATAATAAACTTACCAAATGTATTACAGGAATCATAATATTTAAATCATATTAATAGATTAAAATCATATAAGTTATTATATTAAGTTATGACTTTTGCAAACCTCATAAATTAAATAAAACTAGAGCAACAGTATTAATCAGACAACTCATTGCCTTCGCACTATGTGTGAAAATCAAGAAGAAATTAACACGCGATGAACAATATCAGACCACGAAGGATTGATTGATGAAGATTAAGCATCCTAAGAGGTGGCACAGGCATGAATAACCCGTAAGTGGTAGATTTGTTGAGTGAATGTGATCTTTGGTCGTCAAAAGGGAAGGAGATAGGAAATTCCTTAAGTACTTTCGTATTTAATAATACATCTTCAGAAAGATGGATATTACTAATTGACTGATGAAGATTACACCACCCAAGAGGTTGTGGTACGTGGTGGATAGATAGGCAAGAATTAGGCGAGGTGAAAAACAATGTCTTTGTTCACAAACATATGGGGAAGCTGCAGAAGGCCCAATGACCTATACATGTGAATTCCAGGAATGCTAATGAGACCTTGAGAGGTAATAATGAAATATCAATGAGACTATACGTTCGTACATTATCTAGTATTCGTCCCTTGTTGATCTAGAGCCCAGGATTATCCCCTTGACCCGCAGCCCTCCCTCGCTGACCCAAGTTGACCTGCGGCTCACCACAGAGCTCTCCTTGATGGAATCGATGCTCATGATGGTGAGGTGGAAATAGACGATAGTGGGCTGCTCGTCCCTCTTGGGAGGCGTCATCTTGTCGTAGCCCGCAGGCAGCATGTCCTCGATCTTCAGGCTCTTCCTTCCTGACCTGCAGTGGGGCAGGGAGACGGAGGTGGTGGTGAGGGGAAGGGGAGCAGGGAAGGATACAGGGAAAATACACAGGTGGTGGTGAAGGAAAAAAATAATTAGGGAAATGAGAGGAAAAATGGAGAAGGAAGAGAAATGAGAGGTGATGATTGAGGAAATGAAGAAATGGGTGATAGAGTAGGAAGAAATAATGCCATATTAAACAACAAACCCCTAAACTAGTTATCGAACCAAATATCGTCCACACAAACCAGAAAAACCACCAAAGACCATGCACAAGTCATACTCTGCATCAACCAAGAGCGTGAGAGGAGGCCCGTCCTCCTGCAACTCACCCACCACTAGCAGCGAGGGCCAGCACCAGCAGGAGCGCCGCCACCAGCACCATGGTGCTTGTCCCGGCAGGCGAGACACGACCCCCTGCTGGAGGAGGGAGTCGTACTAGTGGACTGAAGCTCGGATGAGCCGGTGGGAATGTCGCAAGCTGATGAATCTGCGGAAGTTAATAAATATTGGAATACAGTATATGAATTAAACCTTCTATAGCTGCGAATCAGGTTGTCGTAAAATTAGGAGTATAGGCACGAGAACTACCTCACCTGGACCACCTTACTGATCGATCGATCGTTTCAGGGAAGACAACTACTTAACTAGTAAGGATATGAACACATTAGGCCCGAATGTAGGTGGGCCTATCGTAAAATCCTGGTTGGGGTACCAGTTTCGGTCTACAGAACCTTCCAGTGAATTCAGTAGAGTTCCGGGTTGGTAGGCTTTTATCCTATCGTGGCCCAGTGGGTTAAGGTATCTGGGAATCACCAGAACGCCAATTCAACATGTATATAGCGCTTGACTGGTCCCCAAGCCATTAATCAATAACAAACAGATTGATTTGACTTATTTTCAAATATTTCTTTCCAAAGTGGTTTATTCCAGCTAATATTGTACATTAAGAACATTAATTACTTAGTTATGTTATGCAAGTTAGCTTAGGTAGGTTAGGTTAGGTAGGTTAGATTAGGTTAGGTTAGGTTAGATTAGGTAGGTTAGGTTAGGTAGGTTAGGCTAGGTTGATTAGGCTAGGTTAGGTTAAGTTTGATAAAATTTCTGTTTAACTCCAATTACCCAAAACAATTGGTATCATATATAATATAATGGAAAGCTTAATCATTCCATAAGAAAATACTTTGAACATTATTATATTTCAGTAAAATTCGGCTTGTTAGGCAATTTGGCCTAACTTGATTCCCCGTCGAGACTACTAGAGAGATAGCAGCCTTCAGGTAAATTTAGGGAAAAAAATACGATTAGTGGACGGGGTTTTGGAAAACACGGCGCTAAGGAAACAAAACCATCTGGCCACTTAGTACGAAGGCACAAAAATAAGTACAAACAAAACAATATATTCGCACAAGACTGACCTGACGCTGGTGGTGCGGTCCGCAGAGTGTGATGTGTGGGAGGCCCCGGCCGCCAGCCAGCCCTCCACCCGGCGCGCGCGCTCCACCTCCCTCCACCTGTGTGTATGCTTATAAGCTCTTCCCTCCCCCTCCCTCCACCTGTGTATGCCTATAAGCTCTTCCCTCCCTCTCCCTCCACCTGTGTATGCCTATAAGCTCTTCCCTCCCCCTCCCTCCACCTGTGTATGCCTATAAGCTCTTCCCTCCCCCTCCCTCCACCTGTGTATGCCTATAAGCTCTTCCCTCCCCCTCCCTCCACCTGTGTATGCCTATAAGCTCTTCCCTCCCCCTCCCTCCACCTGTGTATGCTTATAAGCTCTTCCCTCCCCCCTCCCTCCACCTGTGTATGCTTATAAGTTCTTCCCTCACCCTCCCTCCACCTGTGTATGCATATAAGCTCTTCCCCCTCCTTCCACCTGTGCTATATAGTCGTAATGACTTGGCGCTTTCCCCCTGATAGTAAAGAGGTCCGTGGTTTCTAAGGAAACCACGGACAGTAAAGCTGGAAAGCAATGCTATATAATATTATATTGTTTAGATCTAAAAGCTGTATGTATGTACACAAACAAGATACCCTTATATATAATGGGCAGCAACAAGCGTCTAGTGCTACATAGTAATTGCTATAATGAATGGTGAGGGTGCCTACTTGGTGAGCCATGCTGGACACCACACACCTGCTGGCGTCCAGGGCGTAAACCAACCATACTTTATCATTGTCATGGATATGAAGAACTAATTACAAGGACTCTCATCCACTTATATCTCACTAATAACGGACGGGGCACTAATTTTTGCTTCCCGCTGATAGTATTACCATCTACCAGCCTAGCTTTACTCCTACCCCCATCCTCCTCCTTACACTCTTACCAGACGTCTTTCTAAGAGTGAAAAAGATAGAGGGAAGGATGTCAGGCAGCTCTCAGCCAGGCTCACTGCCAGGGGCGTCATCACTCCTCCACTTGTCCTCGGTGTAAAGAAACTTGAGTGAAAGAATGGCGTAGGGTTCTCAACTTGAAGTGTGTAATAAAAGCGGATGAGGCTGCACGCAAACAACAAAACTTAGCAATAAAGTTTCTTTGCCTCATGAACAAAGAGCGAGGAGTCGTGTTGATACTTTACTAACTTCTCATTCAACATTTTAAATTGGAAATATGTTTTAAAAATTCATATTTTAGTACGATGTGATGGATATGAGCCCCATTATAAACTGAGCCAACAACAATCATAAATAAACTGTCAATGTTTATTTATAATTGTAAAGAACAACAATCATAAATAAACTGTCAATGTTTATTTATAATTGTTGTCACTTACACTTATAATTGGATTCACTTACAAACTCTGTAATTAGTTCATCAATGTTGTAACTTCTTATAGTTAAACGAACATTGAAGTTAAGTTCGTGAGCGTTATCACACTATCATACATGAGCTGTATAATAAATGACTAAATATAGACGACGGGCCATGAGCTTATGGAATATTTTGATCCTCTTACCGTAGGAGAGGAGTGGAGGCGAGGCGCTGGTCACCCCTGTGAGTGCCTATGAGAGTCCTTGACAAGCAGCTCGACACTAGGCTCCTGTCCTCTCCCAACCCTCTGCAGCCTCCACCTCCTCACATAGTTGTACTTTCCGGGAATTTACGGGACCGCTTCTCAACCCTTAATCGAGAGGTGGATAGATTCCAGAGCCTACATAGGCTCTGTCATATCTACATTTAGAGTTGTGAATGGAGTTTGCCTTCATCACCTCTCTTCTTGAGGTTATCAATTAATATTAAATTTTAGTCTTTAGTGTTTTTCCTGCCCGAAACGTTTTGCGTAATAGTGGCTTTAGGCATTGTATGTACTAGCTCTATCTATAAATTCATCAATATTTGTATCACCCCTTGTATGTATGTACTTTACCTAAATAAACATTTGAATTTGAATCTTGATGATTTCGGGGCTTCTTTTAGTGTCCCTGCGGACGCCCGACAGTGTTTACACTTCGCAAATGAAGGCCCACAAACATGGTCGAACGCACAAAACACTTGACTGTGGCCAGTTTTTGGGTAGACTCCTATTACATTTACTGTGTGATTGTTGTACTAATATATAAACGCTTAACATGTAATATTTATTAATAAAAGCGAAGTCAGAAGCTACACGCCTGTCTCTACATGTCTTATGTGTTAATTTTGGGCGCTCTTGTACTTGTGCGCTAGTTGGCGTTCACAACTGATCTCGCCTGCAAGGACTAGATTTAGTCAATCATAATGATAATAATGTGCATTTATTTAGGGAATAAATTTTTAGACACACTCAGAAATAATGGGCATCAGAAATAATCGAAACATTATAATAATTAATTTATGTTGTATTAAAAATATAAATAAAACCCATGATTACTCTAAATATGAACACTAGAAAACCTTCAATACCACAGGGAAACTTCGCATCTACTGCAGATACATCGATAATATATACGTATGTGTGAAAACCCTCCTGGAATTGTAGCGATTAAAGGATCTACTTATCCGCAACTCAGTGCCTAACTTTACTCATGAACTAGGCATCGATGGTACACACCCTTTCCTGCATGTCTACGTGAGAACCTAAAACAACTTTCACCACAGAAGATTATACTAAACCCACCAACACTGGAATATGTATGAATGGTCAGACAGATATAAGAATAGTGTATTAAACGCAATTATATTCAGAGCCCTTACTCATTGTGCTGACTGGTACAAAATCTACAAGGAACTGGAAAGAAGCCTTCAAGTATTAGGAACACAAATTGAGAAGTCAACACCCATATCAGAAGGTATTTAGAAAAATTGTATAACACGCCTTCCATAAAACTATTACAAAATCCACTATGAGCTCTCTTTAATGGCAGACTTTAGCTATTTTGTGTCACAATTGTTATATCTCATACTTTTAATAATCATAGTAACCGAAATATTCATATATTTTATATACACGAGATGAAACAGCAAGCCATAAGCTAGATCTGTGTGTCGCTCCTGAAGACGTCAGTAAGGAGACGGACTTTTAGCAAATACCTTCCTGTGATTGGCTGTTGCTGGGAATGGCAACACTCTTTCTATAATTAAATGCAAACTAAGAAATAATGTCTTTTTGCACAACAATATCTTTATTTCAAACACAACCTCTTCGTTTTGTACAAGACAGAAATTTCCATCTAACTGAATAATTTAGTACAATAAGAGAACGGAGCATTGTATCGCCGATATTATTTGCGTGAGGCAACCCCCGCTGATGACGTCACAAGCTAGGTAGCCAGCCCATGTTTCTGTAACACTCGTTACATCCTGAAGTATTTAATTATCACTTTATTAATGCTTTTAAATACTTAACCCTTTACTTTTTAGGTAGATTAAAGTTGAAGCAGAATGTCATAAGCAAGGATGGTGTGCTGAATAAAGATGATTTACTAAGTGGATGGCACCTTTAGCTGATCCCTTCCTGTCATTGGCTGTTGTGTGAATGTCAACAAAGAGTTTCTACCAATGATATGCCATTGTTTATACACCCCATACCATCTGTGGGCGGAGCTTGGAACCTCCTACCCGAGCACAACAACCCGCCTTATGGGTTGCTGTTTGGCTATTTATAGTGCGTTGGAAAAAAGAGAGATGGCGTTAGTGGTATTTTGTGGGGTAATTTGTTATAAGTGTAATTTGATGTCAACAGATGGCGTAAGCTGTATCTTATGGCCACTATTAACCTGCCAGTTGATAGTGAAAGAACAGCTTCATATCAGCTTCCTGCAATGGTCCGAAGGCAGCAAGAACACTTAAAACAAGAGAGGATGACAGTCATTCATGAGGGCTTAGCTATAAATGACGAATGTGACTGTCCCTTCACCGAACAGGAACTAAGCAGAGCCAAAAAGGGTGGTAAGGACACTGCACCAGGTGCTGATAACATTACATACTCAATGATCGCACATGCAGGTCCTGCTGGAGACCGAGGGATGTTGGACGTCATCAATGCGTCTTGGCAGCAAGGCAAACTACCGCCCTCTTGGAAGAAAGCAGACATCATACCGATTCCTAAGCCGAATGAACCTGGCAATTACAGACCCATTTCCTTAACATCATGCGTTAGTAAAACTGCAGAACGGATGGTCTTAAATAGGCTACTGTGGAAGACTGGAGACCTTCATAAACACATATTTGGCTTCACTAGAGGTGTAGGTACTGCCAACTGCATAGCAACATTACTAGGAACAGTTAACTCTGGTCCAGCTATAGTGGTCTTCCTTGATCTGGAAAAAGCATTTGAACTTGCAAGCCCGCCAGCAATACTACACACCTTAGTTAAAAAAGGTGTGAGGGGGAAAATGCTAGCATGGATTCAAGATTACCTAAGTCACAGGTATGCCAGAGTAAAGTTGCAAGGACAAGTGTCGGACTACCACTTGCACGAGAATGGGACTCCACAAGGAGGAGTCCTCAGTCCTAGTCTTTTTAACATCCTTATGGAAAACCTTGTTACCATGTCCTTTACAGAAGGGGTTACATTGCTCAGCTATGCTGATGATCTAGCATTAGTCGTTACGGGTCCTTCACTTCTAAATAAAGCTCAAGGTGCTTTAGATCAGGTGACATCTGAATGCAGTGTTTTAGGGCTAAAAATATCTGCACAGAAGTCTAAGGCGATGAGACTAGGTGGCAAGGCTCCAGACAGGCACCTACGCATTCAGGACATTAACCTTCAGTGGGTTCCACAATATCGATATCTCGGAGTGTGGATTGATTTTAAGATGCCATTCAATAAGCAAATTCAATATCTAAAGGAGAAAGCAAAGTCACGAATAAATATAATGAGAGCAATCACAGGGCCCCGTCTAGGAGCGGGACACAGAGTGTTGAGAATGTTTTACATACACGCCGTTCGTTCCCTGGTTGATTATGCAGCACCTGCCTTACTCACTCTTTCTCCTGGTCAGTGGGCAAACGTTGAGGTTCTTCAAAATGATGCATTGCGAGTCATAACAGGTGCTCCCGGATGGACTAAAATCCTGAACCTAAGACTAGAGACGAAGCTAACGTCGATTGAAGTAAGGGTAAAGGGGATTGCTGCGTGCATGCTGACCAAGATATTGACTAGACCTAGAATCAGTTCACTTAAAGATTTGATCACTGGAGCACTAACTCTGGACAGAAGAGCCTCCAATAGCAACAGGTGGACCCATTGTGCGATAAACGCCATCGATACGTTCGATATGGCAAACACAGTCACTGAGAGGGGTGTCGACGACATACATGCAGACTTTGTTATACAAGCCCCTTGGGAATCTCTGCCAGCAGACTTTCAGATTATGGCTCTTGACGGAAAGAAGACCCAGACACATCCTCATCTGCTACGTCACATTGCACAGATGCATATAGAAGCAAGCATGGCATCCGACAGCTTCACTTACTTCACGGATGGGTCAGTAGACCAGCAGGGACAGGAAACCGGAGCTGCAGTTAAAGCAGGAAACTCTGTATATAGTTGGAGGCTCTCAAATGGGTGTTCGACTTTACAGACTGAGATGCTGGCCATTCAAAAGGCTTTGGAACATGCTCTTGCTGAACACCGCCAACATGTTATCGTCCATACAGATTCGAGAACCGCCATTGAAACCTTGCAACAGGAACACATATGTGATAACATCCATCTGATCACCAATGTCTTATCGTTCATGCACACACTCCACCGACAAGGCCGACGGGTGCTTATCAACTGGGTGCCAAGTCATGTGGGACTATTAGGTAATGACATTGCAGACGAAGCTGCAAAACTTGCTACTAAGAGGAGGAATGTAGACATTTCCATACCACCGAGTCTCTCCCAGATGAAGAAAGTGATTCGAAACAGAGCAATGCGAAGGCTGTACAGTGACCACGACGCAGCAGTTGCAACATCAGGATCTGCGGGTTGGTACAAGAATTCCACCAACTACGAACCACTTAGTTTGATGAAAGGGGGCAGTAGAACAACAGAAGTGCACTTACATCGCATCAGGCTTGGATACCCATGTGCATGGGAAATAGGCTTACGGGTTCCGGAAGGTGAGAGGAAATGTCAACACTGTGGAGAAATGCCCGACAGACCACTGGAACATTATCTAACACAGTGCACAGTTACAAACCCGTTAAGATTTCACCTTCGATTCGACAGAGCAGAGGAAGTTGTTAAACACATATGGCAAAATCTCACTGTAGCGACCATACGGGTCATACATACTCATCCTCCGCCCAGGTAAACCAGAAACGAGCATCACTTAGTGGGCCAGCCAGAGGCTTAGGGCCCGCGCAGGATTATCCCTGCTAAAAAGAAAAAAAAAAAAAAAAAAAAAAGTTGATAGTGTTCTCGTCTGCCGACAGATGGCATCAGCTGTATCATTATTACTTCCGAATTCCTTTTAAACACTGATCCACAAATCCCGTAGCTTATTATGATAAGATTTTATACTATTCTGGTATTAGATAACAATTAATTTTCTTTTATCTACTGTTGAGAATATCATAATATATCGTCTGCTTAGGATGTACTGATCTTTGTTGAGATGGCCGT
Organism: Procambarus clarkii; assembly: GCF_040958095.1. Classification (NCBI taxonomy): domain Eukaryota; kingdom Metazoa; phylum Arthropoda; class Malacostraca; order Decapoda; family Cambaridae; genus Procambarus; species Procambarus clarkii. The sequence continues at coordinate 30,905,391 of NC_091181.1, forward strand.
AATATTATTAAAACAACAAATGATGCATAAAATAACAGCATTTCATACCAAAAATACTTTGATATCTTGAAATTTGGTAGTAAATTCCAATCTAGTAATCTCCTATGACGAAACTGTACTGTGTTCGCTTTAGCCGGGCATACTGTATATAATAGTTAATGATAAATCATTGTGTAGGGGACAGGCAGCCAGTGTATATATACAAGTTAGGCTTATACAGGTCCCACAAAGGTGGAAGTATGGAGTAAGACTGGGTGCTGCCGGCGCTGAACTTTATCACCCTTACAAACACAATTTTTTGTTAAATCTTCACAAGGAAGAACAACTGTAAATGTTGGAATAGCTTATTACAACATACAAGCTAAAGAGACCAGTTCAGAAACTGAGGAAATAAAGCTGCCGAAAAGAAACATTACAAAGTGCACTCAAGCAGAGTGGTAGACATTCTGGCCAAAACAGGAATTTCACACTGATCTTAATGCTGATATGTTGATGTGATTATCATAATATAAAGATGTTAAGGCAGGTTGGTTTAGTTCATTTATTATGCACCCCATACCCATCTAGTGGGCGGTAGCGGAAAGGGTTACAGAGGCACATAACGGGCTCAGGGACTGAACCCCACAATTTATTTAGCTAAGCAAGTTACAATCTTGATGAGCTAGTTACAAAATTCAATAGACATCGTCACATTAGGAAAGCCTTTATATATATTAAATAATATAAGGACAAATTAAAAGAATCTAACATAATATGTTTCTCACGTGGCCCCCCAAAATGAGGTGATTTGATAAAATATCTATGCCCAAGATTACCGTCATAGTGCCGTCGGGATGATGGGCAAATAGCCTCGGCTACCATCATCTTATGTACGGTCGTGATAGTCGAGTGGTTAAGGTCTCCTGTACACCAATTGCATGGTGCTCTTGGCAGTATGGGTTCGAGTCACTTATGGTGTGTGAGTTTTTAGTTTCATATATGCCTGGGGACCATTCAGGCTTGTTCGCATATATATATATATATATATATATATATATATATATATATATATATATATATATATATATATATATATATATATATATATATATATATATATATATATATATATATATTTGTGCTGCTTTTTCAGTCATGTTTCCCCTTTTTTTATCTTTATTTGTATTTGTTCTCAACACTTTTTATTCTTTATGCTCAATTAGTATTAAGTTCTAGATATTAATGTTTTTCTTGCCCGAAACGCATTGCGTAACAGTGGCTTTAAGCATTGTATGTACTGGCTCTATCTATATATCAATCCAATTAATATAACATCACTTGTATGTATGTACCTTACCTGAATAAACATATTTATTTATTTATTTATTTATATATATATACTTAGTATTAAAACCCTAACGTAAGACTATTAACAGTTAAAATCTTCTAGTTAACAGGCATATAGTTATTGAATGAAGTTGAGTGATGTGATGGGCTTCATAACAACGACGCCCGACAGTGTTTACACTTCGCATCTGAAGGCCCACAAACATGGTCGAACGCACAAAACACTTGACTGTGGCCAGTTTTTGGGTAGACTCCTATTACATTTACTGTGTGATTGTTGTACTAATATATAAACGCTTAACATGTAATATTTATTAATAAAAGCGAAGTCAGAAGCTACACGCCTGTCTCTACATGTCTTATGTGTTAATTTTGGGCGCTCTTGTACTTGTGCGCTAGCTGGCGTTCACAACTGATCTCGCTAGCAAGGACTAGATTTAGTCAATCATAATGATAATAATGTGCATTTATTTAGGGAAATAATTTTTTGGGTCCACTCAGAAATAATCGAAACATTATAATAATTAATTTATGTTGTATTAAAAATATAAATAAAACCCATGATTACTCTAAATATGAACACTAGAAAACCTTCAATACCACAGGGAAACTTCGCATCTACTGCAGATACATCGATAATATATACGTATGTGTGAAAACCCTCCTGGAATTGTAGCGATTAAAGGGTCTACTTATCCGCAACTCAGTGCCTAACTTTACTCATGAACTAGGCATGATGGTACACACCCTTTCCTCCATGTCTACGTGAGAACCTAAAACAACTTTCACCACAGAAGATTATACTAAACCCATCAACACTGGAATGTGTATGAATGGTCAGACAGATAGATATAAGAATAGTGTATTAAACGCAATTATACTCAGAGCCCTTACTCAGTGTGCTGACTGGTATAAAATCTACAAGGAACTGGAAAAAAACCTTCAAGTATTAGGAACACAAATTGAGAAGTCAACACCCGTATCAGAAGATATTTAGAAAAAAATGTATAACACGCTTTCCATAAAACTATTACAAAATCCACTATGAGCTCTTTTTAATGGCAGCCTTTAGCTATTTTGTGTCACAATTGTTATATCTCATACTTTTAATAATCATAGTAACCGAAATATTCATATATTTTATATACACGAGATGAAACAGCAAGCCATAAGCTAGATCTGTGTGTCGCTCCTGAAGACGTCAGTAAGGAGACGGACTTTTAGCAAGTACCTTCCTGTGATTGGCTGTTGCTGGGAATGGCAACACTCTTTCTATAATTAAATGCAAACTAAGAAATACGTCTTTTTGCACAACAATATCTTTATTTCAAACACAACCTCTTCGTTTTGTACAAGACAGAAATTTCCATCTAACTGAATAATTTAGTACAATAAGAGAACGGAGCATTGTATCGCCGATATTATTTGCGTGAGGCAACCCCCGCTGATGACGTCACAAGCTAGGTAGCCAGCCCATGTTTCTGTAACACTCGTTACATCCTGAAGTATTTAATTATCACTTTATTAATGCTTTTAAATACTTAACCCTTTACTTTTTAGGTAGATTAAAGTTGAAGCAGAATGTCATAAGTAAGGATGGTGTGCTGAATAAAGATGATTTACTAAGTGGATGGCACCTTTAGCTGATCCCTTCCTGTCATTGGCTGTTGTGTGAATGTCAACAAAGAGTTTCTACCAATGATATGCCATTGTTTATACACCCCATACCATCTGTGGGCGGAGCTTGGAACCTCCTACCCGAGCACAACAACCCGCCTTATGGGTTGCTGTTTGGCTATTTATAGTGCGTTGGAAAAAAGAGAGATGGCGTTAGTGGTATTTTGTGGGGTAATTTGTTATAAGTGTAATTTGATGTCAACAGATGTCGTAAGCTGTATCTTATGGCCACTATTAACCTGCCAGTTGATAGTGTTCTCGTCTGCCGACAGATGGCATCAGCTGTATCATTATTACTTCCGAATTCCTTTTAAACACTGATCCACAAATCCCGTAGCTTATTATGATAAGATTTTATACTATTCTGGTATTAGATAACAATTAATTTTCTTGTATCTACTGTTGAGAATATCATTATATAACGTCTGCTTAGGATGTACTGTTCTTTATTATGCACCCCATACCCATCCCGTGGGCGGTGGTGTAATGGATTACAGAGGCACATAATCGGTTCAGGAACTGAACCCTCTAGTTCGTTTAGCTAAGCAAATAACAATCTTTTGACGCTAGTTACAAAACTATTAATGTTATATATACATGTACATATGCATACGTATACAAATATACATGCACATATATATTTAATCACCCACACAAATACACACATCAATAATCTTTTGTCACAAGTGATCAACAAGAGGCTCACAACAGTCACTATAGAAGGCACTTTACATCTATGGTGAGTCACACAGTTACTAGTCTTGCTGCACACCCACCCAACTGGGCGGCAGCTTTACAGTCATGTGCATGCATTACTTACAGTAAGCAAATTTTGGATACTTCGCTATGATTTCGGGCAGAACATCATTATGAATGAAGTACTTACATATTTCTTGGACACTATTGATGGTGTTATCTCTAAATTCCGCGATTTTTTCACATTCCATTATATAATGACGCAAAGTATGCGAATAGTTCTGCTGACAGAGTTTACATTTAGTTAAATCTACATCAGCAGATGTTACAAATTCCCAGAAGTACTTATAGCCAAGCCTAAGCCTAGCAGTGGTAACATTTAGAAGTCTGCTAACCTTATTAGATGATCCATAGACGTGCGGTACTTCCTGCATAATAGAATGATGATATATGGAGTAACTGGTGTGAATTTCACTTTGCCTCAAGTTTGCGAAATTTAGTTGAGATTCCCGGAATATTACTGCTCTCCGGCTGCTCAAAGGCAGTCATAAGAATAGTGTAATAGACGCAATTGTACTCAGAGCCCTTACTTATTGTTCTTGCTGGTATAAAATCTACAAGGAACTAGAGAAAAGCCTTCAAGTATTAGGTACACGAATTGAGAAGTCAGCACCCATATCAGAAGATATTTAGAAAAATTGTATAACACGCTTTCCATTAGGAACTGCTTTCCATTTGTAGGTAGTAACTAAGTGATTGTAACCTATCCACCGCTGCCCACTGGATGGGGGGCGGTGTGCAGGACAAACATGTCAATTGTGACTTTAGCTCTCCACATATGTCAGTTGCTTAATTTAGAAACTGTGCTTGTGATATATCTCGAACCCATTGATGATGTGACGACTTATACTGAATTTTGTAACTAGCTCATCTGACCCCTTCCAGGTGCTATATAGTTGTAATGGCTTGGCGTTTCCCCGCCTCCCTCATAGTTCCCTTCATGTATGCAAATGTTGTTCTGTGTATGCTCACCTAAAAAATTACAAGATTATGAAGGTTGATGCAATTTTTCAATTTGATGAAGACAAGGCGGATGATATCTAATGACCCGTCAATGTCTTGAGAAACATTGAGTAAAAACCCCACGAAGATGCGTTTCATAATCTTTATCTGTAGTGAAAATGCACAGCTGTTGTACGTAGTTGTGGGAAGATGGGAGTGTGTGCATGACACAGGAAGGGTGACACGGGAGAAGTGGCACTGGAAGGGTGACATGGGAGGGGCGACACGGGGGGGGGGGGGGACACTATTCTCACTGCTGTGTCAGCTTACCCTTACCCTTGCCTTGAGTACTGATCTCACAGCTGTGGCAGCTTATCCTTCAGATGCATGAGTTCGTATCCCACCGCTGCCACCAATTGTAGCAACCTATGTATGTTTATATTTATTTATTTATTTATTTATTTATTTATTTATATATATACAAGAAGGTACATTGGGTTTGTGAGAATACATTGGATAGTACAGTATTTACATTCTTGTAAAGCCACCAGTACGCACAGCGTTTCGGGCAGGTCCTTAATCTAGCAGATAATTTTAAGTAGGTAATTTCAATCAGAATTGATAAATGATAAAGATACATTACAAGAGAAAAATGAGATGAGAGAGATAAGTAGGTATATTAAAGCATATTGTTATATTAAAGCTCTGATTGATTACATTGACAGCTTGATTAGTAATTTAAACAAGGTTAATAGACACCATACAGCAGATTGACAGCACATATAAGACAGCAATGATCACAATGGTAAAGATGTTCAGATTGGGTACATATGATGCTTGTTTCTTGGAATGTATTGATACCATGCCCGTTGCTTAATGCTTGTACCTAGGAAGCCGATCGGCCGAGCGGACAGCACGCTGGACTTGTGATCCCGGGCGCCGGCAAGAAACAATGGGCAGAGTTTCTTGTATCCTATGCCCCTGTTACTTAGCAGTAAAATAGGTACCTGGGTGTTAGTCAGCTGTCATGGGCTGCTTCCTGGGGGTGGAGGCCTGGTCGAGGACCGGGCCGCGGGGACACTAAAGCCCTGAAATCATCTCAAGATAACCTCAAGATATACCTTAGGTCGTTCCTGATGTATGTTTGCAACGTAGACACTTGATCTCTTGCAAATGGCAGCACGGAACTCTGCTCAAATGCCTCCTTTAGCTCCTGCAGATGTCTGACATCAGGTACCTGTGTGAAAATGTCGTCAACATACCTGCAGTATATGGCCGGTTTCAAGTTCATGTCGACTAAGACTTTTTGCTCGATGGTACCCATGTAGAAGTTTGCAAACAGGACACCTAGGGGAGAACCCATGGCGACCCCATCTACTTGCTTATACATGTGCCCATCCGGGCTCAAGAAGGATGCCTCTTTAGTACAAGCTTGGAGTAGTTTCCTCAGAATATTTTCTGGTATGTCAAGAGGAGTACAGGCTGGATCACGATACACTCTGTCGGCTATCATCCCGATTGTCTCGTCCACAGGTACGTTGGTAAACAGCGATTCTACGTCCAACGAGGCTCTTATCCCTGTGGCCCGTGTGCCCCGCAGTAAGTCAACAAATTCCTTTGGAGACTTCAGGCTGAAGGCGCAGGGAACATAAGGAGTCAGCAGGCCGTTGAGTCGCTTCGCCAGTCTGTACGTGGGTGTGGGTATCTGGCTAATGATTGGCCGAAGTGGGTTTCCAGGCTTGTGTGTCTTGACATTTCCATATGCATATCCAGGTTTATATTCCCCAATGATCTTTGGCAGGTGGAGTCCGGATTTCTTGGCGTTCACAGTTTCGATCAGTTTGTTGACCTTTGCTTTTAATTCGGCTGTAGTGTCCTTCGTTACCCTTTGGAACTTAGTTTGGTCAGAGAGTATGATGTTCATTTTCGCCAGATATTCGTCTTTTTTAAGAATGACATATATTGGCGACTTGTCACCTCTCCTGACAACTATCTCCTTGTTCTCACGAAGGCTTATGCAATATAGAAGCATCAAGAAATATGGACCAATAGGCTTTCTACAAACACTTCTATTCAATACCCATTGTTTCGTGTTCTGTCTTGTGTTGATGAAATTAATACCCTATTAATGCCACCTCTTGTTCTGTCTTGTGTTGATGAAATTAATACCCTATTAATGCCACCTCACCCCATCCACCTCACTCAAATGTAGATATAAAATCGGAGATGCGTAAGTTCTATTCACACCATTTGGTCACCACTTGGTCCGGGAGACATCTCCCGTCACGCAGGGTGCAGTTGCGCCTCCACAGATCTTTAGTATCATCTTTTGATACTGGTAATGGCTCGAAAGGGCCACCACTTACGGGCTATTCATGCCCGAGCCACCTCTTGGGTGGCTTAATCTTCATCAATCAATCAATCAGTTCTATTCAGTTGTGTTCAGTTGTAAACTAAAGTCTTTAAAAATGTAATAAGTTTTACGAAACGCGCTCGTGTCGCGTCAGACTAGAAATAAAAATGAATTTTGGAGAATTGATTTTTGATTTACCTCCAACAGTGAAAAGAAATGTACGAAAGATTGAGAAAATTCGTGTTAGAATTATTAATCTTACTTTTTCGGTCATATTTAATAATTAATGTATTTGTATACTTTCATTGTAAAACATACAATATCACTTGGTAAAGAGTCAACAGCACACTGGAGACAATTGTGCATGTGAGCGCCTTAACCAATACCGGTAATCTGCCTCTTAAGTTCAGTTCCAAGTCTTCGCTACACATTTTGGCAGCCAACAAAGATGGTGTTCGTGCTGTCTGCACATAAAGCAACAATCTTGTTTTGTAAGACAAATTTGTCACTTACGTCCTTCAACATAGCACACTGTAGGTCGCACGTTCCACCGGGTAAGGAAATAAACTCCGTAATTTTTGCCTTAAACGCCACAATTTGGCAAAAATTACCGCACGACGATTCAAGTTCAAGTATGTTTATTGAGACAAGAAAAAATACATCTCAAAGGGATAGAGTAGCTTAGGCTATTTCTACCCCCCTGCTAGCACGACGATTTGAAAAAGTTTGATGTCTTTTTGGTTTTATGCGTCTAAAATGACTAATGCCTTTTGTTTTATTGAAATCCTCTATTACTTTGCCCAATATGTATGATGATGATAAAATGTTGGTAACTATTGATTCTGATTTGGTATGTGACGAGGACAATTTTGGTTCATAAATTTTCTTTTATCAATGTCAACAAGCTGTCATTGGCGCGAAAACTTTGGCCGGGACACACAGTATGATAACCAACTAGAGCTTCACTTGCTGCAATGTTATCGCTCTCACTATCACCATCACGTCTCACCATAAATTACATTATGTTTTTAACAGAAGCCAGAGTCTTTTCAGCATCCTTATCTTTCTAGGTAGATGTTGGTTGATGTCGCTTCTGTCTCCTTGAGAAACGGAAAAATGGACATTAAAATATTGTCATATCACTCTTGTTCCATCACTACGCAGTTTGTCCAGTTTAATAAATTTGAATTCCTTCTGGAGATCGTCATTAAAACTGCAGTTTCACCTCTTCGACATTGCAAGGATAGACTTAAATCTTTAAAACAATATGGAGTTTAAACCACTGGCATATCATAAAAAAGCCAGCGGTGAGCACATGGGCAACACCAGCGCTGTAGAACATGCGCCACGCTGGAGACGCGCAAGGCTTGTCAACATGTAGTTTTTATTTTCTCAGAATAAATAGCTGCTGATATCTATACTTAGTACCGAATAATGCGAGTTTATGGTTTATACGAATTACTGATATCCATGATATTGATATCTATACTTAGTACCGAATAATGCGAGTTTATGGTTTATACGAATTACTGATATCCATGATATTGATATCTATACTTAGTACCGAATAATGCGAGTTTATGGTTTATACGAATTACTGATATCCATGATATTGATATGCGCTTATAGGTTATGAATAATAATTTATGATTGACCAATAATAAAATATACTTACAGTTCTATTCATTTTTTTTTAGTTTGGTTTATTTATTATGCACCCCATACCCATCCTGTGGGAGGTAGTGGAAAGGGTTACAGTCACATCATGCACTCAGGGACTTTTTTCCAGGGATATTCCTGCGCGGACCTGAGACTATACAGTTCCTGATCCACGGGGACTGGAGAGGTTACAGTCACTCAGTTACTACCTACAGTTAGCAAACTGGGGATATTTGGCTAAGATTTCTGATAGCAGATCATTTTGAATGAAATAGTTACACGTCTCTTGAACATTTATTCAAGAATTCACGTATATTTTTCATTCACAGTGACGGAGGGTGTGTGAATAAATTTGTTGAAAGTTTACATTTTACATTACATTTACAGCTACATCAGCAGGTAATGCAAATTCCCAGAGATACCTATAGCCAAGGTCTAAGCAGAGCAGTAGTAACATCTAGGAGTCGGCTGATTTTATGGGATGATCCATAGATGTGTGGCTCTTCTTGCATGAAAATATGATGATAGATGGATTTGCTAGTGTAGATTTCACTCTGCCTCAGATCTACAAGGTTTTGTTGACGTTTTTGGTATACTATTGTTCACAGACTGCTTATATGCAATCCAAGTTATATTCTATTCTTTCTTTGGCTAACTCATCAGCTCTATCATGAATTCGGAGGCCACCTTCATCTCTTCTATTACATGACTTGATAATGGTCCAGGACGGACCGAAACGTCTTCGTTTCTTCCCTTTTTGATGTGTGATTTGGTCATCATATCCAGTGATATGTATCATTATATCTTCAGCTTAGCTAATGTGTTCGTTGGACTTGCTAGGCGCATGTAGAAACACATGAGAACCAGCAGCTGGCTTATTAGGTCACGTAACCTGTTGTTTATCATGAGGCCAGGGAGCTAGCTGGGCGGCCAGTTACCTTATGACAGCCGCACTAGCAAGCCCTTCGTCTACAAGTTCCCGCACCAGCAAATCCTAGCACCACAAAACTCCTTCATCAATTCCCCACACCAGCAAGTCCATAAGGAGGTCCATAAAGCCAAGACACAAGACACTGCGAGCCTCCGGGATGTCACCCAGGGTCCTATACCTCATTGTTGGCCTGGTAACTATACTCTCCCATCACATACATTCCTTTATTTATATTTAAAATAAGCAAGTAAGAATGGCTCGCAGACTAATGTTGGGTTCTGGTATTTAGTTAAGACACAAGTTGAGGTACACACCTTACGACACCCACGCCAGTAACGGCGCAGGGTGTAGCAGAGCTCATATAATCTCCTCTTCCCTAGCACTTTAGAGAGACAGCCGCCGCCGCGCCAAGTCAACTGCAGCTTCACCGGATCCTCCCATCATGCACTTGCCCCCGGACGGCCGCCCATAAGTGCCTGGTAAATGAATAGACGAAAAATCCTTAAACCGTGGATGTGGGGGTTTGACCGCGTGATGCACCCGGGTAATTGTTTGCATCAGTTGAAATATACAGTCCACTTAATTGAATATCAACCCCACCGTACCTGCTGCCACACCCCAGAGGTGGCGCTGCTTCTCACCCAACACATGTTCTTTCACTTTATATTTTAACCATATTTTCTCACCCTAACTAACTTTCTTATATCTATTGAAAAATTCCCAGTAAGTGTACCAACGCATTTGTGAGGGTCCCTGGGGAGAGTTGCGTGGGACTGTTAACCAGTTGGCTTGACAGATGGGTCCCGTGGCGCAGTGGTAATGCACTCGTCCCGCTCTTCGCAAGCTATTTCGCCTGGGTTCGTATCCTGGCCAAGAAAGATTGACTAGGCGTCAATCCTTAACCGTACGCCTCTGTTCACCTAGCAGTGAATGGGTACCTGGTTAAACTATTTGGCGGGTCGTATTCCAGGGAAAATTAAGATTAAGGACCTGCCAGAAACACTATACGTGTTAGTGCTTTACAAGAATGTAAAAAGTCTCGCATATATAATGCTACATAGCCTACCCGGCTTGGCGCCTTCTTTTGATAATTACTTACTTGCATATATAACTAAGAATTATCTATAGTGGGAAAGATGTATGAATGGTCGAAGGTGACATTCATACATCTTGAAGAACCAGAGACTGGTGGGAACTCTGTAGTGTAACTTTGTTGGGGGTCAACCATTTGTTATGGGTTTGCTATTGTTTTCTTCCAGGATATTTGAAGCACTCAATTGTGGGTAATTGTGATATTATTTACGGTGACGTAATCTAAGTTTTTGATAGAGCTTAATGAAATGCTGGCTGAAAGATAGAAGCACATGGTAAAGTGGGATAACTTAAGTTGGATTGGAAATTGTTTACTTCAAAGAAAACTTGTGTAGCATAAAAGGACTAAGTCCGAGTGTGAAATTATTGCCAGTTTATTTTCTCTTTTGCAACTTGCATATGTTTCTTTTGTTTCCTCTTTGATCGTTTCCAATCCTCTAATAACTTTTTCCATTGGAGTTGCCCATGAATTTTTTCTTAGAAATTCCTTGCCTAACTCTATAGTTTATCTCGCCTGTATAGTTCCTCTTAATTCTTTTCCATATCTATCTATCTTTTTGTTGATTTCAGCATATTCATTCCCCCTTCATTTTCCATGTCTCATTTTATTTCACTAGTTCCTTAATTTGTTCTTCCTGTGGTCTTACCTTACCTGTCAAGCTGGCAACTTCCAGCTCTTTCTGAAAAATGTTTTCTTTTACAAACTTATTAACTTATTTTTATTTTGTATTTCTCTGGCTAATTAAACAAGTTTTTCTTCGTGAATCTTTTGCAGATCCTCAACTTTTACTAATCTGCCCATAAAACCAGCATTGCTAATTTCCTCCTGAGTGAAGCCCTTGTAATTATTGCTTCGTGTTGACATTTCAGTATCCGTGGCGTTAGCCATTTTGTTTATTTTGATTAGCCTAGCTTTAATTTTTTTCCCCAAATTCCATCTTTTTCCAATAATTGTTGCTTTCCATCTCCTGTAATTGATCTCGGTGTGTTTATGATCTGGGACACCACTGGTGAACCTCTCAACCATACCACATAGACCTAGATAATGGTGTGTTAATGTTTCAGCTCCCTGTGATACTTTGTCGTGGCTGTGTATTTACTGTCTGTAACTGCAAAGTAACTCTTGGACTCCGCCTTTCTAACCAATTTATTTTCCTCTATTATGTCTACTACATAATAGTAGTGTATTATTACACACGCGTGAAATACATGTGTATTTCTCTTACACACGCACACACACACACATCCCCAGGAAGCAGCCTGTATAGCAGCTGTCTAACTCCCGGGTACCTATTTACTGCTAGATGAACAAGTGCACCAGGGTGAAAGAAACTGCTCATTTGTTTCTGCCTCCACCGGGGATGGAACCCGGGCACTTAGGACTACGACACCAGAGCGCTGTCCGCTCAGCCGCGAGGCCCCCCAAAAGTGTATGTTTGTACTCACCTAGTTGTGCTTGCGGGGGTTGAGCTTTGGCTCTTTGGTCCCGCCTCTTAACTGTCAATCAACTGGTGTACAGATTCCTGAGCCTATTGGGCTCTATCATATCTACATTTGAAACTGTGTATGGAGTCAGCCTCCACCCATTTATTAACTACTCTGACACTGTGTGTGTGTGTGTGTGTGTGTGTGTGTGTGTGTGTGTGTGTGTGTGTGTGTGTGTGTGTGTGTGTGTGTGTGTGTGTGTGTTTACTAGTTGTGTTTTTGCGGGGCTTTGCTCTTTCGGCCCACCTCTCAACTGTCAATCAACTGTTTACTAACTACTTTTTTTTTCTCTCTCTCTCTCCACACCACACACACACACCCCAGGAAGCAGCCCGTGACAGCTGACTAACTCCCAGGTACCTATTTACTGCTAGGTAACAGGGGCACTTAGGGTGAAAGAAACTTTGCCCATTTGTTTCTGCCTCGTGCGGGAATCGAACCCGCGCCACAGAATTACGAGTCCTGCGCGCTATCCACCAGGCTACGAGACCCGTGTGTGTGTGTGTGTGTGTGTGTGTGTGTGTGTGTGTGTGTGTGTGTGTGTGTGTGTGTGTGTGTGTGTGTGTGTGTGTGTGTGTGTGTGTGTGTGAATATATATGAATATATATGAATATAATGTATCAAATGTTAACTTTATGCCTGCAGGTTCTGGGTATAACAGGGGTGACAAAACAGGAGTGCGTCGACATCGACTGTAGTACCCACGCTGCTGGTGATCAAATTCCTGACCCGACAAACTGCAACAGGTATTACGTCTGCCTGGCCAATGGACATCCGAGTGATGTTGTGTTCGACTGTGATGTAGGCGAGAAATTTGATACAAATACATCTGCATGCGTAGCTTCTGCTGATGCTACTTGTGGTGTATGTCCACCAACATGCAAATATTCATGTGGTAATAATACGGTAGTCTTCCCAATAGCAGATCCCACCGACTGTACCAAATACTTATTGTGTGGAATATTTAACCCTCCCGTCGCACTGGAATGTGATTCAGGTACTGATCTCTACTTTAACGGGACGGCGTGTCAGTCCGACATAAATCAGTGTTGCGACTCTTGTGCCGTCTTCTGCGACACTGCCTTCACCGAGATCGCTGATCCTACAAATTGCACAAATTATTACTTCTGTTCGGCTGCCGGTTACTATCCCGAGGCTGATGACTTACACACGTGTCCGGAAGGAGAAAACTATTCCTCTGCAGATGGGACGTGCAGCGCGTCAGCTGAGTGTGTACAGCCCTGCGCCGCCGCCGCCGCTGCCCTGGACGGGTGAGCGACGCACCTGGCGACGCAGCCCTGGACGGGTGAGCGACGCACCTGGCGACGCACCTGACACAAAAACAAATGAGTGTCGGGTAAACATAATGAGGGCATACTGTTCACTATATGTAAATGTAAAATTATGAATGTTTTGGTTTGAAATTATTGAGGTTTACAAATAAAAATAAATAATCAACTTTAGTTTATTAGTATCCATTCCCAGTTCAATAAAGTCATTCTAATATATATATGAGAAAATAATTTTGAGTCAAAGGGATGACTTGAACCGTTCTGGAGATTCACAGACACATGTCTTAACCCACTCGGCCACGATAGGACAAAAGCCTACTAACCCCGAACTCTACTGAATTTACTGGGAGGTTCTGGAGGCCCCAGACTGAAACTCAACCAGGATTTATACAGTCGGCCCGCCTACACTCTGGCCTGCGGGTAATGGTGATGAAATCACAATTGGACGATGTATCTTTGAGAAAATTCACTCACTTAAACCCAAAGCTTGGGGGCATTAGTGACATACCGACTATGGTATACAAAAGGGCCGCTTATGTCCTTGCACCAGCCACAGTTCTGCTATTCAACAAATCTTTTGAGTGTTATACTGTTCCTGATATCCTTAAAAAATGAAAGTAACTCCAGTTCATAAAGGAGGCGAGACAGCTAACAAACAATTACAGACCAATGTCGGGCCTACCAATATTATCATAAATATTTGTAAAAATTATTTATATCCATCTTTACACTTACCATGTAAAATTCAACATATTAAGTCATAGCCATTTTGCTTTCTGATCTGTTGTAGCAATTATCTATTATTAATTTGCTTGATTTAATCTATACAGTCCTTGACAAAAATGAGTTCCCAATTGGCCTCTTCACTGACCTGAGAAAGGCTTTTGATACCGTAAAAAATAGCTACCTCTAAATTAAACTTCATCATTCTGGAATCCGAGACCTTGCTCTGTACCATATCCGATCATAGCTTAATAACAGACATCAATATGTAGCCATCAATGACATAACCTCCCACACTCTACCATTAACCGTAGGAGTGCCACAAGGCAGCATCTTTGGACCTCTCCTATATCATTAATACATCAATGGCTTGCCAAATGTCTAAAGTTCATCAACCTATACTATTTGCTGACGATTCTACCTTTCATCTGTTCAAACACCAACCCACACACTAAATAATATTATAAATAACGAATTAAAAAAGTCCACTCATGGATGTCAACTAACAAACTCACACTAAACAGAAAAGACCTACTACATTTTATTTGAAAGTAAATCATCAAACAAATACACCTTCAGATAGACAATATTAACATTGTCCTTAAAAATTATGGAAAGTTCCTTGGCCTTTATAGACGAGAGTCTAACGTCAGCACCCACATACAACACATAGCCTAAAACTGACGGTGTACTCTCAAAAATCAGATATTACGTTCCCAAATCTGCTCTCCTCGCGTTATACTACACGCTAACCTATTCGTATCTTACATACGGTATCTATGCATGGGGTTCCTCCACTGCAAACTACCATAAACTCATCATCACCAAGCAAAAATCTGCCATCAGAACTATAACTGTGCCTTCAGACAACACACAGCCCCACTGTTTAAATCCCTAAACATGCTAAACATACACTCACTCCACACATTCTCTTATGCTATTTACAATTACAAAACCTTATTGCTAGTATCTAATTCTGATTTGAAACTCTTAATTGATAGATGTAATAGAACCCATGAGCATCTCACCATAAATAAATATCTATTTAATATCCCCAGTCCGACTAAATCTGTACAAACACTCCGTGCAAGTAAAAGAACCCAATATATGGATCTTACTCCATAACGAATTAAAAAATATTGTCTAACTTATGCCTTATTCAAAAGTGGAACCAAAAAGTACATAATTTCACTTTCATAGTATCCCACTTTGTGCTGCTAACAATGCGGTATCTTGTGCTACCCATTGACCCAGTTTATTACTACAAAGTGCAATCTCATCTATGTAATTTATTATTTTAATTTATAATGTAGTTATTATGTTAAATTCAAATTTTGTTACAAAGTACCTATTATTACATTTATTGGTTAGCTTAAGGACCTACGGGAAACGCTATGTGTGTTAGTGGTTTTGCAAGAATGTACCACAATCACCAATGTATACATTTTCACAATTCAATGCATTTTCTTGTATATAAATAAATTAATCAAAGTTGCACACGATGA
This sequence comes from Procambarus clarkii, assembly GCF_040958095.1. Lineage (NCBI taxonomy): Eukaryota > Metazoa > Arthropoda > Malacostraca > Decapoda > Cambaridae > Procambarus > Procambarus clarkii. The sequence continues at coordinate 30,921,132 of NC_091181.1, forward strand.
CGGAGGGTAAGGCTGTCTGAGTCTCCCTCACTCAGAAACCTCGGTCTTGGACATTAAAGTTGAGCTGTGTAATTGACGCAGGAGTCCGTCCACGGCATACCTTGACACTAGGCGTCCAGCACTCGGTGAAGTGAACCTCACTTGAAACAGGTTCAAGGCCCCAACCGTGGCCTCAGTTGAAATGGGGTGCCTTCCTGGGTGCACTTAAACACTCGTCTATATCGAATACTTCACAGATCATCGAAACAGTCTTGTCTCTCAGCTTGCTTTGACTATTTCGATGACCAGTCTCTTAGCTCCTGTGCTGCCACATACCAGTGGACCTTTGGTTCTTGCACACCTTCGGTTCCTGTAATTTTTTTATGTATATATACAAGACTTCTTTCATTCTTGTACAGCCACTAGTACACGTAGCGTTTCTGGCAGTCCTTAATCCTATGTTCCCTGGAATACGACCCCGCGAAAAATCGTTTAACAACCAGGTACACATTTTACTGTTGAGTTAAACAGAGGCTACAGTTAAGGATTTGCGCCCAGTAAATCCTTCCCGGCCAGGATGCGAACCAAGGACAAAGGGCTCGCGAGCGTCTTAACCACTACACCACGGGGACTGCATTGAATGCATTGTATTGATTTTTTTCTTTATGTCTTTCTTTTCCGCAGTTACAAGACCATCCGAAACAGTTATGTTGTTGAACAAACGAAATTTGATAAGAAAAAGATCTTTCTCCGTTTTTTTCTTAAAATTTGTTCATGTATTTTGTATTTTGACATTGCTATAAGTCTCCCCGGCTTGGTGCCTTCTTCTTTTGATAATTACTTACTTACTTAGAGCTTATTAAAGTATTTACAAAAAGATACAGTACTGGAGCAACACTTAACACCGAGTGATCGAAATACAAATATCTCAGTACAATGACCTGATACCGTCCTTACCAGCCCAGTGGTTTATCAATGATAATAGGGGAAATCAAGGTGGCTAAGTGTAAACTATTGTATCTCACAACCTATGAAAGTGTAAACTAATGCATCTCACAACCTGTGAAAGTGTAAACTGCATCTCACAACCTGAGAAAGTGTAAACTGCATCTCACAACCTGTGAAAGTGTAAACTGCATCTCACAACCTGAGAAAGTGTAAACTACTGCATCTCACAACCTGTGAAAGTGTAAACTACTGCATCTCACAACCTGTGAAAGTGCATTTCACAACCTGGGAGAGCGTAGGTTACTGTATCTAACAACCTGGGCAAGTATAAGTTACTGCGTCTCACAACCCAGAGAAATGTTAGGCTACGGTGTTTCGCAACCTTCACATGTTATCGCCTCGCCCGATGGGAAAGTCACACATGGGACACGAACCAGTTATAAAGAAGCGTCACATATGAAGAGTATTTTCACCTTAAGGATAAATAACCTAATATGCTTGAGGTCAACAACAGTAATTTACTACGCGTACTAGTGGCTGTACAAGAATGTAACAACTCTTGTATATATCTCAAAAAAAAAAAAAAAATTTAGAAGACATTCAAGATAAATAGCTGACAGATTATGTTTTGTCCTTAAGGCTGATTATACATATCACAGAGAAATATAATCAGCCTAGAAGCATTTCCTTATCTCTAGTACTAATATGACCGAAGAAGGAAGTGCAGTATCAGTTGTCCTCCACCTCACCAGATGTTACCACTCGCCCTCTACCTTGGTCTTATCCTGGTGAGTCTGGCGCCACTCCTGTTTACATCAGCATATAAGTGTACAGCGGACAATAATAGCTGAGCCAGTGACAGACGTACTCATATATAATGCAATGAAATGAGTGACAGGCACATATACGGATGAATCCAGGTCGAAGGGCCACAGTCAGTGTGTTTGTGTAATTACCTAAGTGTAGTTACAAGATGAGAGCTATGCTCGTGGTGTCCCGTCTTCCCAGTACTCTTTGTCGTATAACACTTTGAAACTACTGACGGTTTTGGCGCCTCCACCACATTCTCATTTAGTTTGTTCCAACCGTCTAAAACTCTGTTTGTAAAAGAAACTTTTCTAATATTTTTTCGGTATCTCAGTTTTCTTAGCTTGAATCTGTGTCCTCTTGTTCGTGAAGTTGCTGGTGAGTGAAATTGAAAGCTGGTGAGTGTGTGTGTGTGTGTGTGTGTGTGTGTGTGTGTGTGTGTGTGTGTGTGTGTGTGTGTGTGTGTGTGTGTGTGTGTGTGTGTGTACTCACCTATTTGTGCCTGCATATACTGAAAACACACACATGCACAGGATGCAGCCCGTAGCACGTGTCTATCTCCTAGGTACCTATTTTCTACTAAGTGAAAGAAACACTGCCCATTTGTTCCTGTTTCGGCCGGGAAACGAATCCGAGCCCATTATGACTACGACACCCGGGCTGTTCGATTGGCTGCGAGTCTGCTTCCCTCCAATTTTCTCTCTCTCTTTCTTCATTCCCCTTGTTACGTACCCTTATAAGATACGTAAGTGAATATATTAATATGTACATTTATAATTGTATGTAAATTACAAGCATGTATATTGTTATACTTATATGTTCTATGCAAATGCACATTCATGTTACAGTGTTGGCGTTAGGCCCAGCGTATCGTGGGAATGATTGTTTATTTCTTTGTGTGATCAGTTTTCCCACGGGAACTAATGATTTATATGTGATCATCAGTGGGTAACAGAGTGAAATAATAATTGAGTGAACTGTATCTGGCAAATTGTCGTGGGATCGTCCGTTGCTGGGGTGTGCATGCCATTATGCTATTCTGTATGCATATTTTAATTACTATGTAAAGAAACACGTACTTTTGTTGTCTATATCAATATGTACTAATTATTCATTAAGTTAGTTTAAGATTACTCTTGTCACAATGTAGTGCTCCATTGTTGAAATATTAATAATTGTAACTTTGGCAATTTATTCGCGGGGCAAGGCAATGTGTTTTTGACTCTCATATTGGAGTTCAGTGGCTGAGCAGAAACCGGGGAGATAACACTTGTTGGAGTTAAGTCATTCTTTTATTCTAGCCATATAATTATTCTTAGTATTGATTTAATGTCTGGAAGTTACAGTGATATTTTTTAATGTGATATATTGTGACCATATAATCATCTGTTTGCCTTTGAGATTTATTTAATATAAATTATATATATATACTTAGTATCTTTATTCTTCAGTCCTATGAAGATTCTATTTTATGCTCATTACCCATTAAGGGGTTATACTGGTGATTCGCTATTGAGAACAGCAGTTGTGTCGTATCCCTAGACTTATTAAAGTTTGGCTGCTGTAGGATCACGAGCCGTAACGTACGATAGGTAACAAAGAGTTATGGGGGCCTGTCCGGGATATATTGTCCCACTTAACTTAACTATGCTAATCTAACCTTGCCTTCCTAGGTACCAGTGTCAAGTGTCTCTGTGTGTTTCTTAAGAACTATTCCATGTGCCAAGCAAGCCTTCCTGTGTGTCAAGTAACAACGTTTCACGATTTTGAGGTAAGTCATCCTATATATTTTGTTTGTGCAGTGAGGCCAAGCGAATTTTCAGTGTGGTGACAATTTTACAGTGAAGTGTAGTGCAGTGCCATTGTGTTAATTAATTTTGTGAATCAAGTGCCAAGTGTTAGTAACGATGGAGGAGAAAGTTGCAGCGTTGGTGGCTCACCCAGACTTTGAAGGGATTCAGAACCTTAAAAAGACTGAGTTAATACAAATGGCAAATCATTTGGATTTGACCGCCAGCAATAGAATGGTTAAAGCCCAAATATTGAAAGTCATTGTGACGCATTTTGTTGAGAATGGGGATTTAGATGAAGAAATTCTAGAAGAGTTAAGAGAGGAGTCGAGTGATCAGATGACGTTAAAGCGTCTTGAGTTAGAAGCGCAAATAGCCCATGCTAAGCTTGAAGCTCAAAAGGAACAGCAAATATTAGAGGCTGGAGCTCGTCAAAGAGAGATTGAAGCTCAACAGCAACAGCAAATATTAGAGGCTGAAGCTCAGCAAAGGGAGCTGGAGACTAGGCGTTTAGAAATTGCGGCACAAAACCAGAGAGGTTTAATTGAGTTGCAACTTGAAGCCACAAAGAAGCAACAATTAGAGATTCAACAACAAATGGCTGACACTAACTTCAGGCTTGAATCACAGCGTATGGCAGCTGGGCATGGAAATACTAGTAATGTTTCAACAAATAGTGATAATAATCCCATCAGGATGAATAAGTATATAGAGTTGCCCAAGTTCAATGAGGAAGATCCTGAGGTTTTCTTTGCACATTTTAATAAAATTGCCATCAGTATGAACTGGCCAAGGGATCAGTGGGTAGCCATTATGCAGTCTCAATTCAAGGGGCGTAGTCAGGAGGTTTTCACATCCCTCCCTGACGCTCATAGTTTTGATTATGACTTTGTAAAGAAAAGCATCCTCAATGCATACCAACTAAATCCAGAGGCACACAGGCAAAAGTTCAGGAACCTAAGGAGAATCAAGGATCAGACAATAGCCGATTTTACTCGTCAGAAGACGAATTTTTGCAACAGATGGTTAAAGTCACTTGCAGTCACTGATTTTGATGCTCTAAAGAATCTTCTCATAATGGAAGAAGTATTGTCCTGTCTTCCAGACCAGTTGTCTACTTTTATGGCAGAACAAAAGAATGTAACCGATATTGATGAGCTGTCAAAGCTCGCGGATGAGCATGAGTTGCTGACTAAGGCCCCGTTTATGGCCACTTCACCTAAGTCTAGTCGTAGAGTAAATTTCAATGCTCACCGTACTCCTTATCAGTATAAGTCTCCTCCTGGTGCGACAGTTACTCCCGTGAACTCTTCTCTTACTAACCCTAAGATGGTTACTCCATTGCCAGGATCATCTAAGCCTAGTAATGCTAATTCTAAACCGGCAGTTGGTTATACCAGTGTGTCCACTGTCAAACATTGTACCCATTGTAAGAGAAGGGGGCATGTGATTTCTTCATGTTTTAGTTTGCATCCTGAACTCCGACCAACTGGTCTTATTATGAGTAAAGGAGTGCAACCTATTAATTCTTCATGTATTACAGTCAGTCCCAATTGGATGGCTGAATTCAAACCCTATATGTCCACAGGTACCTTATTATGTACTAATGGTAGACATAAGACTGTTCAATTACTCCGTGATACTGGAGCTTCACAGTCTCTTATTACCCAGAAGGTACTTGATGATGTTGACACCCGAGATCTGGGTGAAGTTGTGCTTCTCCAGGGTATTGCCGGTAGTGTGCAACCAGTGTCCTTATTGCAAGTTAACCTTGATTCTAAATATACTTCAGGATGGTGTAATGTTGGTGTAAGTAAACAACTGCCCATTCCTGGGGTAGACATTATTCTAGGTAATGATTTTGGCAACCAAATGGTTGTAGGGCCCAAGTGTCCCATCATGTTAACTAAACCCCATAATGTATTAGCTCAACCGGAAGCAGATGAGGATATTATTTACCCTGCTTGTGTTGTTACTAGATCAATGGGAAAAACAGGTGAGAGTAATCCTGTCTTCACTAAGGTTGCTGATCCCAAGACCAGGACCCCTTCAGTAAAGGAGTGGGAGGTGGATCTTGAGGATTCTTTTATGACTCGACTGGATGATGAGAGTGAGGCCGTAGTAGAAGCCCCGCCGAACCTAAATCACAAGGAAAGTGAAGGTGAGGAGGCTGAACTATCTGTACCTTGCCCGCTTGTCTCCAGTGCGCCAGTTGTCGAGAGTGAGGCCGAAGTAGCTATGACTCCATTTTATTCCGATCAATCGGGAAAAGAGATCAAGCTACTAGGTTCTTGCCCGCTCGCTGCTGAGTCTGAGTCATTGCCCTTAAGTGTTGTACAGACTACTGATCCTAGTTTAAGTAAGTGTATTTCTGAGGCTCCTGATAATATTGATGCATTGGAGGAAGGGACGGGTTTCTTCTTCAAGGATCGACTTCTGATGAGAAGGTGGAGACCCAAGGGAACTCCCTCTTCAGAGGATTGTGAGATTAGAACCCAACTCGTTGTCCCCAATGATTATCGTAGGCAGGTCCTGCAGGCTGCACATGATGACCCCATGGGAGGTCATCAAGGTATCACGAATATGTACCATAAGATAAGTAAATATTTTTTCTGGCCAAAGTTAAAGAAAGACGTGGTCAGATATTGTCATAACTGTATACCCTGTCAAATTGTTGGTAAACCAAATCAATCTGTACCTAGAGCACCATTGCAACCTATTGTAGTTCCTGATGAACCATTTACTCATGTTGTAATTGATTGTGTGGGTCCTTTACCTAAGACTAAATCGGGTAACATGTTTTTGTTCACTCTCATGTGTATGACTACTCGATTTCCTGAAGCTTATGCTCTACGGAATACCAAGGCTCATAATCTCATCAAGTGTCTTGAAAGATTCTTTTCGTTGTTTGGAATGCCTAGAGTTATTCAGAGTGATAATGGGGGAAATTTTGTTTCTAAAGTTTTCAGAACTTTTTGCGAATCCCGAGGGATTCGGCACAAATTGTCCAGTCCATATCATCCACAAAGCCAAGGTGGACTTGAACGTTTCCACCAGACTTTGAAACAAATGCTGAAGACAACAGGAGAAACTCATCCACGTAATTGGGATGAGAATCTCCCCTTTGTGTTGTTTGCTGCTAGAGAAGGGCTACAAGAGTCATTGGGCTGTTCACCCTTTGAACTAGTGTTTGGTCACCAAGTAAGAGGTCCTCTTAAAATGCTACAAGAAAAGTTGTTGGGAGATGTCTCTGTTCATCAGAGCGGATTGTACTTGAGCGAGGTCAAGGCTAAGTTGTGTCGGGCTCGTGAGTTGGCGAAAGAACATCTGGGAAGGACTCAACAAGCCATGAAAGTACGATATGACAAGAAGTTCAAGGCTAAGCTAAGGTCGTTTGATGTCGGAGATTTGGTGTTGGTGTTGAAACCTCGTATGGGGACTTCCATGTCCCATAAGTTCGCAGGACCCTACCAAGTGGTAGACAAGGTGGGAGACCTAACTTATAAACTAATTAACCCTAATCTTTCAGAACCCCAAATGACTGTGCACATTAACAGATTAAAAGCTTATGTTGGACCTGGTGTAGTAGCTTGTTTTAGTCGGGAAGAGTTACCACCTGAGGATAATTGTAGTGAGGGACATGTTGTTAATATCCCACTTCTCAGTTCCAGTTCCAATGGCAGGGAGATGCTATGTCATTTACAGGAGGAACAACGTGATGAGTTCCAGGTTCTGCTGGACAACCATACATCTCTGTTTGGGGAGGTTCCTACCCAGACCCACCTCATCACACACGACATTCAGCTCCTGGACAGCACCCCCATTCGACAACATCCAGTCTTACCTGGGACGCGGTCGGGTCAAGATACCTGCTCCGCACCTTCCCCCCCCCCCCTCCCCCCATGCTGGGTACTGAGATGGAGACTCAGTCACCAGAAGACATGGCTACTTCTCACGGCGTTATTAACATGGACTCTGAAAGCAGCCAGTCAGACGAGGAGGGCGTGTTTCAAGAAGTTCTGACAAGGAATAAGAAGAAACGAAGAAGACAGGAGGCAAGGCGTAGTGTGGACAGTAATACACTTAACGGAAACGATAAAAGAATGAAGAACGACGCCGAGACTGATGCAGACAAACGGACGGAACGATGTCAGGAAGGTGAGGATCAGCGGAGATGGAGGCTTCTCTTCCCTGCCTCATGCACGCTGGCCTATCATCAGAAGCTGCTGTGGACCGTCAAACTCGGAAGAGAACACCGCAAGTTCGAGCCCCTGCTGAAGGAAGGTGTAAACAGACCTTACTTAACGGTAGGTTCTATGGAGGCAGTGGAGTATCTTACCCAGCAAGGATACGATGGAATTCTTATGGAAATACCGGAGGGGAACGAGAAGCTGACGAAGGTAATTATCTATAAATACCCTCAGATTCTGGACCCCGAGTTTATACTCGACGACCAACGATTTGTGTGGGCCAAGCGTCACCTTATTAAAGGTGAAGCTAGGAGTCAGGTGGTGGCTCTAGTGAGAGGTGACGTACCCGAAAAAGTGTTCATCACCGGGGCTGGCTACAGGCATGTAGCAAAGTATGTGGAAGAGCCCATAATATGCCTGAAATGCTGCAGATGGGGGCATAAATCCTGGAGATGTCAAAATGATCCACGATGTCGTTTCTGCGGAAAGTCTCACCTCTCTACTGTGTGTAGAAACAGACTGAATCTGGGTGAGAAAATAGTTCCCAGATGCTGCAACTGTGGAGGTGTTCACAATGCGAGCTCGGCTGTGTGTAGCAAGAGGCCGAGTATGGCTGTTCTCCGGCCGGTGAATGTTACAGAGCAAGCAAGAGCTCTTACCCAGACACCGGGAGCACAGCAAAACAGTCTGCCCCAAACAGTGCCAGTGAACCGGACGAATGCGTGGGTAAAGGAGTCACCTTTACTTAGGCAGGCTCCAGCAACAAGCAGCCACGCCACCACTCAGGACTCCGGCAGTGACAGTGTAACGGTGAGTGAAGTGGCTACTGTGGCTCAGAGAGAGGGTCATAATAATATGGTCAAGGAAGTGTGGGCTGAACTTAAAAAAGTTGGTGAGTTCCTCCAAAATCTGGGGCAGAGAATCGAGTCCATCGAGGCTAAATTAAACGTTCAGGAGGTCAAGGAAAATCACAAAACGGTGAAGGATAATCAGGATATAGTGGTTGAGGACAAAGATGAAATATTGAGTGATGAAATGAAGGAAAGTGAAGTGTGTGTGAATGATGGTAGTCGTAGTGAAAGGAAGAACCCTATAATTACACATAAAATGAAGGAATCATTTGGGCCAATAATGGACATCTCAGGGCTGAAAAAATCTCTTGAGAATCGCAATGTCGCTTTTACTGGTGAACTTGGGAGGAGGTGGGAGATGTTATACAAGGTATGGCTATCATTTAGTGAACTTATTGGGGATGACTTAGGCAATGAATTGATTAATAATGGATCACCCTAGACTGAAAGTGTTGTCATGGAATGTTAATGGTTTGAGAAACAGGGTTACAGATGTTCATTGTTATGTGATGGGAAATGATATTGATGTTGTAGCTCTCCAGGAGACAGGGGATAGGAATGAAGGATTATTGAAATTAAATGGCTATAAAGGGTTTCACCTCTTCGCTGCAAATAACATCAGAGGCACGTCGATTTATGTTAAGAACTCCATACCAGCAGAGTTAGTAGAACCGCCGTCAAAAACGCAAGGTATAGAGAGTGTTTGTGTTAAATTATCATTAAGGGAAGGGGAATTTATTGTAGTTAATTTGTATGTATCCAGGAACTGCTTCGACGCTAACTATTTACCTGACTGCATTTATACTAATCCTTCACTGGTCATTGGGGACCTTAATGCTCGGCACACAAGCCTTGGGACAGTGGGTAGTATTAATGCTAATGGGGTCAAGTGGTTACAATTTCTACAAGATCATCCAGATACCTGTCTATTGGGAAACAATGAACCAACTCACATCAGGGGAGGACGGCTTGACTATGCCTGCGTTTTAAACTCTCAGGGGATTATGGGGGAGGCTCGGGTTGTTCGGGAACTACTTAGTGACCACTTTGCCTTGAACGTTGAATTACCACTGGGGAAAAAACAAGTCCACTTTCAAAGGAAAAGGCTAAATATTAAGAAAGATATGAAAAATTATTTTATTCAAAATATGGGAGATTGGTATCAACATTACACGCCGCTCTGCGTTGATAGTTTTTACGAGGACATGGTCGTGAACATAGAGAAATTAGTACAGAGGGAAAATAACGGGGGCAGGGGAAGCAAGACGCACGGACCTAAGAAATTTAAATATTCCAATGATCAGCAAGTCAAGGGATGGGAGAGAATGCTACGGGGTGCGCATAAAGCATGGTTAAAAAATGGAAGGAGGGATGAAGAGAAAAATACAATGTTGGAAGTGGCTAGGGAATGCAGTCAGGTGAGGAAGGAGGCGCGGGACAGATACTGGCAAGACTTTGCTCAGGCCATTGGTAATACTAAGAACCTTAAAGACATATGGAGAGCAGTAAATAAAGTCAGGGGTTGTAAGACTAAATTCATTGCTCACTCAGATCCAGGGAAGGTTGCTAATGAGTTAGTAGATAAATGGGCAAGTGCTGCTGGTATGGAGTCCTTACCTGCAGACACGAGAGTCACCATTGAGTCATGGGAAAATATTAGAAATGGAGTAACTTTATGTGCCTTAAATACAAGATCTATAGCATGCACTGAGATAACCCACGATGAGCTACTGGATGCTATAAAAAGTGGCAGCTCCACTGCTCCGGGAAAAGATGGAGTAACGTATGACATACTTAATTATTTAGCCGGTATGAAACCTAATCCCTTACTTGATTTGTTTAATATGAGTTATAGAGAGGGAAAGTTACCAAGAAAATGGAAAGAGGCTGTCATCATTCCTATCCCTAAGTCAAACGGAGGCTACAGACCTGTCTCCTTAATATCCTGCTTTTGTAAAATGATGGAAAGGATTTTGTTAAATAGGCTACTCTACCTTGTAGGTGATAACATGTCCAATAATCTCTTTGGTTTTATCAAAGGCAAAAGTACTGCGGATTGTCTCTTAAAGTGTTTGTCTAATGTGGATGACAATTGTAGAGTTTTTGTTGATCTACAAGGAGCGTTTGATAAAGCCAATGGGGAAGTAATCTTATACGAATTAGCCAATCTGGGAATAACAGGGAGATTGCTACACTGGATAAGGGATTACCTGCAAGGCAGAAAAGGTCAGGTGTATTTCCAGGGATACATGTCTGAGGAACGGAGGTTTCAGTTAGGTACCCCACAAGGGGGAGTATTAAGTCCCACCTTATTCAATGTATTAATGAACAGATTAGCATCAGAGATGTATCCTCCAGGGGTCACGACGATCATATATGCTGATGACATTCTTATACAAGGCACTTCTGGGAACAAAATTCAAGATGCTCTTAACATACTTGGTACAACCTGTCACAAGTTAGGCTTAGTTATAAATGCAGATAAAACCAAATACGAGTATAGGAAACGAAGAAATATAACACTTACTCTAAATGGTGTGGAACTGAGCCGTGTACAGAAGTACAAGTATCTGGGCATGTATGTTGGATACACATGTGAGAGTAAAAATGCTGAAATAAATCATATCAGCACCTTATGTAAAGCCCGTCTGCATCCTCTAAAAGCACTGGCTTTTTCTGGTAAAGGTGTTGGGGTACCTATCTTGCGGATGTTATACATAAGCACTGTTCGATCCCTGATAGACTACGCAGCACCCGTATTGTCTTACACAGGCCAAGGCAGAATTCAAAAAATAGAGCTGATACAGAACGAGGCTATGAGGATTATTCTTGGATGTCAAAGAAATGCAATGATTGAAATAATGAGAATGGAATTAAATTTACAGAGTGTGTGTGATAGAGTCCGTGACATTAACACTAGAGTATCTATTCGTTTCATGCGGAGAAAAGGAGGGGATAAGCTGTTTGAGAGCGTTCAGACCTGCTTGAGTGACGTACACACTTCCAGGAAACTGAGGGAGACTCGCTATACGAGAGGATTAGCTCATGACCTCAGGGAATACGACGTACTTGACTGCTGTAAACCCTCTCGAAAGTGTAATATGTCTGCTCCCTGGAAAGTACAGAAAATAGACGTCGAAATTGTACCCCTCAAGGTGAAAAAGATTCATCATGAACCGGGACAATTACGGTGTTTGTATGGAAGCATGATATCTCGGTTACCAAGAGGCAACAGTTTACATGTATATTGCGACGGGTCGGTGGCGGAGGATGGCAGGGCAGGGTGTGGTGTCCTAATAAGGGATTATACGGAGTTTGGGACTGTGGACAGGATAATTGAACTCCGGCTTAGTAATTATATATCATCCACACAAGCTGAACTGCAGGCCATTCTGGCGTGTTTGGAGGAAGTACGTCATGACGACAAAAATGTTTTTGTATTTGTCGATAGCCGAGGAGCACTGGAGTCCTTAAACAGTAGAAACCCAGTCTTCATGTCTATAGTGGAGGACTGTAAGAGAAGAATAACTGAGATACAGCTGAAAGGTTATAGTGTGAAATTCATGTGGATTCCATCTCATGTTGGAATAGTGCTTAACGAGGTGGCGGATGACTTGGCCAAACGTGCCACATCAAAACCACAAGTTGACATCGAATGTGAATTCACAATGAGACAAATAAGAAGCAAAATCAGAAATATTCAGGCACAGGCGGGAGTGGAGAGGAGAGAGATAATGTATGAGAGTAGTCAAACCATGCAACACTACATGTATGTGAGTCAAAACACCCATTTCACTTATGGTAAAAGGAGAAATGCTTGGAGTGACTCTGTGTACATGCGGCTCAGGCTTGGGTACAAATATTACTGGGAATATGGGATAGATGTTCATGGTAATGACACGAAGTGTAAACTATGTGGTATGTTAAGGTCTCACACCCTTGCCCATTATATTCTTGATTGTCCGTTGATTAGTGTATATAGAAACACTGAGATAAGGACTGTTCCTGAACAAATAGCCTGGATGTGTCACAACGGAAAGGTTGATGATATTCTTGAGAGATATAAGAATTTTGCACCAAGATTGTAATATTTTGTTGAATTATCTGCAGGTGTCTTGCAAATTGTCTATACAGTATACCTAGGTCATAAAAGTATTTGTGTGTACGTCTGATACCATACTCCTTGTGAGGGAGGAAATGTATATTTTTACCTCTCAGAATGTTTGGTAATATGTTTATTTGTGATGTGTGTATATGTATATATTAACACGTTGTACTGAACGGGGTGAGAATAGCTTGAGCTACCTCATCCCTTTGTGTGTATTTTACCTCAATAAACTTATTTCAATTTCAATTTCAATTTCAATTTCGACAACATCCGTACCGAGTGAATCCCGAAAAGAGGAAAATTATGCAAGCAGAAGTGGAATATCTGCTCCAGCATGATTTCATTCGGCCAAGTCAAAGTACTTGGAGCTCTCCGTGTTTGTTAGTGCCAAAACCAGATGGAACCTGGAGATTGTGCGTGGATTACAGGAAACTGAACAAGAACACTACAGTGGACGTTTTTCCTTTACCCTTGTTGGAAGAATGTATAGAGTCCATAGGTCATGCCGAATATGTAAGTAAGCTTGATTTGTCAAAAGGGTATTATCAAATTCCATTAACAGAGTATGCTAGAGAGGTTACTGCTTTTGTTACACCTGATGGTGCGTATGAATTTAATGTCATGCCATTCGGTTTGAGAAATGCACCTGCTACTTTTCAAAGACTTATGAATTTCTTACTCAAGGATGTGCCAGATTGTAGGGCCTACCTTGATGACATTGTTTTGTACAGTAAAAATTGGGCAGATCATCTCTTAGGCCTTAAGAACTTGTTTACAGTGTTAGAAAACGCAAAGTTAACCATAAATATGAATAAGTGTAGTTGGGCAAAAGGTACGATAACTTATCTTGGCCACGAGGTGGGACAAGGTAAGATTATCCCCTTACAAGATAAGATTCAAGCCATTGTGGACTACCCAGTGTTGACCAATAAGAAAGGAGTCCAACGGTTTATTGGTATGTGTGCATACTATAGGCGTTATTGTAGAAATTTTTCAACAGTAGCTGCTCCTTTGACAAACTTGTTACGCAAGCAAGTAAAGTTTCAGTGGACACAAGATTGTCAGAATGCTTTTCAGAACCTAAAGGGCATATTGTCCACCTCACCTATTCTTGCTAGTCCCCAATTTGATAAACCATTTATATTACACATTGATGCGTCAGATGTTGGGATAGGTGCTGTGCTTATTCAAGTTGGTTTAGACCAGATTGAGCATCCTGTGTATTACTATTCCAGAAAATTTAATGCAGCTCAGAGAAATTATTCCGTGGTAGAAAAGGAGGCGTTGGGTCTTATATTGTCAATCAAGAAGTTTGAGATTTACTTATCAGGAAATAAAGTGTTAGTATTTACAGACCACAACCCCCTTATCTTTATAAATATGATGAAAGTCAAGAACCAACGAATTCTGCGATGGTCATTGTTTTTGCAGGAATTTAATGTAGAAATCAAACATATTCCAGGCAGACAAAATGTTATTGCTGATGCTTTGTCAAGAAGTTTTGATGTACCATAAATGAAATGTTTCTTTTTACCTAACATTTTTACTTCTGAAAAAATGCCATTGATCTTCAATCCATTGCATTTTTTTTCTTGGAGGTGGAAGTGTTACGTACCCTTATAAGATACGTAAGTGAATATATTAATATGTACATTTATAATTGTATGTAAATTACAAGCATGTATATTGTTATACTTATATGTTCTATGCAAATGCACATTCATGTTACAGTGTTGGCGTTAGGCCCAGCGTATCGTGGGAATGATTGTTTATTTCTTTGTGTGATCAGTTTTCCCACGGGAACTAATGATTTATATGTGATCATCAGTGGGTAACAGAGTGAAATAATAATTGAGTGAACTGTATCTGGCAAATTGTCGTGGGATCGTCCGTTGCTGGGGTGTGCATGCCATTATGCTATTCTGTATGCATATTTTAATTACTATGTAAAGAAACACGTACTTTTGTTGTCTATATCAATATGTACTAATTATTCATTAAGTTAGTTTAAGATTACTCTTGTCACAATGTAGTGCTCCATTGTTGAAATATTAATAATTGTAACTTTGGCAATTTATTCGCGGGGCAAGGCAATGTGTTTTTGACTCTCATATTGGAGTTCAGTGGCTGAGCAGAAACCGGGGAGATAACACTTGTTGGAGTTAAGTCATTCTTTTATTCTAGCCATATAATTATTCTTAGTATTGATTTAATGTCTGGAAGTTACAGTGATATTTTTTAATGTGATATATTGTGACCATATAATCATCTGTTTGCCTTTGAGATTTATTTAATATAAATTATATATATATACTTAGTATCTTTATTCTTCAGTCCTATGAAGATTCTATTTTATGCTCATTACCCATTAAGGGGTTATACTGGTGATTCGCTATTGAGAACAGCAGTTGTGTCGTATCCCTAGACTTATTAAAGTTTGGCTGCTGTAGGATCACGAGCCGTAACGTACGATAGGTAACACCCCTCACTCCTGTGTGCATGCATGTGCGTGCGTGCATGCCTGAGTGTGTGTGCGTGTGGCGGGGGGGGAGCAAACACCCAAAACACTACAGAAACGTTCCTGTTATTCCTGTTGTACAGCATAATAATAACTTAATGATTCGTAACACGCGCATAATGATGAATTTGTATTTTATTGATAATAATAATTAATTAGCGTCATGCTAAGACGGTGTTCACTTGTGTTTCAGGTCCCGGGTGTATGGTCCCGGGGCGAGGCTGTCAGCTGTACACCATCCTGTAATGGTACTGCTCCAGGAGATCTCGTCCCTGATCCAACCAACTGTCGACAATATTACATTTGTTTAGCGAATGGGAAAGTGTCTGATTTTACAGAAGAATGTCCCGAAGGTCAAATATTTGATGCTGGGAAGAACAAATGTGCTGATAACGGGACGTGTGGTTTATGTGAACCAGTTTGCAAATTTTCGTGTTCCGAAACAAATTATGATGTAATAGCAGATCGAACCGACTGCAGCACCTTTTATATATGTGTAACAGGCAATCCACCGCAGCCTATTACGTGTAGCGGCAATACACCTTATTTCAATGGAATTGGTTGTACGGCGGACAAGTCCCAGTGCTGTGACGGGTGCATAGCCTACTGCTCAGAGCGCTACACACAGATTCCTGACCCAACCAACTGCACCAACTTCTACTTCTGTGAATATGAGGGTTACCCAGAGGAAACCAGCTTATATCAGTGCGCCACAGGAAATTTTGATGAAAATGCAGGGGTATGTTCAGAAGAAGCAACATGTAACCAGCCTTGTACAGGTGGAGGAGGCACCACCACTACGACTGAAGGCAATGCTGCCCACTGTGTGGACACCTTCGTGTGTCAGAAAACGGGCTACTTTCCCAGATGCACCAACAGGTGTGATCCACACTATTACCACTGCACGTCTTCTGATATAAGTCACGAGGTGCAGGCTTTGACATGCAGTAATAACAAGGTTATTAATCCAGATACTATGATGTGCGTGTCACAGGCAGAGTGCCCATACCCACTAAGTTCACCACACCTATTCCCTCCCAAGTATCCTCCCCCACCTCTCTTTACCCAGCACTCTCCACTCATATCCACCCAGATCTCTACACCCACCTCTTCCCACCCATTCCCTA
This sequence comes from Procambarus clarkii, assembly GCF_040958095.1. Lineage (NCBI taxonomy): Eukaryota > Metazoa > Arthropoda > Malacostraca > Decapoda > Cambaridae > Procambarus > Procambarus clarkii. Next base: position 30,937,450 of record NC_091181.1, read on the forward strand.
CATCCTCTCAAACAAAAACAAATAAATTCATTGAATCGCCTAAAGATAAATCTTAACTGCATTAATTGGCTAATTTGCATCACATCAAAAGATTGTACTAATTTTGATAATAAAATCAGCAATCTTAAGACAGCACTTGAGTGGAAATATATCTTGAACATCACTCTGGCTATCCCTTATAATAATAATAATAATAATAATAATAATAATAATAATAATAATAATAATAATAATAATAATAATTAGACGTTGAGATGTTTCACTACAGACATTTTCAATGTTGAAGTTTCGGTTTATATATATTGGTACTAGCAAGATGGTGTTGTATATCCAAGAGTAGTTTTTTACACTGGCAGTGCTTGCATGTTGTTGGAGTAACATGTCAGCGTAGCCTGTAGGAGAGTGGTTTATTATTATTAACATCTTTATTGACAAAATTAATTACAATTTTGCCTAATCTGAGGATTTTGATAGTCTTATTAAATTGTGGATAATGCTAGTATTCACTGTCACGCAGGACAGAGGGTCATACATAAGACAATAGGTCTAAACTATAGGCTGGAGCACATATATATCATGGTTACAATCAATGTTTTAATGTATGGATATGTGAAAACAACTTTCTATTGTGCACTGCCACACAAGGGCAGGGATGGGTTCATAAGTGATACAGCTTAGAAGTAATATAAATAAAAATTGTTCTTCATTCTTTAAAATGGACAAGCAAATTTTGGGTAAATTGTTAGGATGTCGTCCAGAACACCTGAGTCAATAAAATAGTTACACAGTTGGTGGTACAAGAGGCCAGGAGAGTGGTGGGCGCGCTGAGGAGTACTAGGATGTGAAATCTGCAGGAATCAGAGAACCACCGCCACTGTTCCTTGATTGCTGTTTTGGTTCTAGTGGATTTTACAATAGTATCACAGTAATCTGTTACTTTAGTGACACAATTCTCATATAATGCATTAACGGTAGTATAAGAGCATCAGTTATACAATTCAGAAATACTGTACAAAGTGAATGTGTAAATTTTCCGGGATATTGAATATTTTATTTTTAAAACTTTGAGGTTTGGCATTATTTATGGTATTTAAACCGAGGATGGCAAAATGATTACTAATTACTGTAATTCATGTACAGTTGACAGCATTATAGATGAGACCGTGAGCAATGAGATAATCCCTGAGATGTGTGACTTTGAGTCAAATTAAAGTTGAATACTTACATTATTGTCCCTGACATATTTTACAAACACCTTACCATTTATATTTGCCTTGACGTCACCCAAGCTAGTATATCTAGCATTAAAATAATCCATAACAATAGTTTCAGAGCTGCTGGTGATTTTTGGAAGAGAAGCCTCCACCATTTGGTGACACCTTACATCCACATTAACTAAATAAAAAAAAAGTTGCTTTAGCAATTTGAAACCACTAGTAACGTGTGAGTTGTCACTTGTGGATTTTAACCTCTTTACTTGTAGGCTACTTTTAACATACATCAAGATTCTGACGTCATGTGAACCAACATTTGGAAATGATACATAACCTGAGAGTCAGCGGCACCAACATACATGAGAACAAAGACTCTTACTCACACTTCTCATATTCCAAGTGAAAAATTTAAGTTATTTTCTAAAGACAATATTGTTCATGAAGTTGACGAGGATTAATGTTCACAAGGGTCACAAGTTGTGGCCATTACGCATTAATGACAAATTTTCGGTAATGTTGAAGAGGTCTCGCATAGTTCTTGGTTTAGGTTCAAATCCTTGTCTTCGGTTCTTCTAATGTTTACACATTCTTCATAAGTCACAGAGGTATATGGAATGAGGGCTTGAGTGCATTTGCTAATTTGTGTTGAGGCACATTCATTACCCCGCTACACTCGCGGAGAAGAGATTAAAAGAGTTTTCTTCGACATTTTGAACATGCTGAATTTACACATTCTTTCACAAAGTATGCAGAAGATTGAATGGTCTCCATGGCGGCAAAAGTTCGAGCCCTGAAGGGTCGGGTTTAAAGTTCAAATTAGCGATTTATTATGCATACGAACAAAGTTTTCTCCCCATTAGATAATATTAGTTACGATGGCTTGGTAGTTTTAGTAAATTATTAGCAGAATTAAATTCTCTTCATTTTCTACAATGTTAGGGTGAAGTCAGTTTATCTTTTGAGACATTTATTGTCAGCACTCTGGCCATATTCACCGAGAAGCAGGATGCACCTCTCGAGTGTACTCAGATCATGAGTGCCTCCAAGTGGATGGAATATATAGTCCACACACATGTGTGTATGTGTTGACTAATTAGGTTCGGGTAAGAATCATAGTTGGTTTTCATTTTAATTTTTTTTTAATGTGTCGGACCAAGTCCATTATCAGTAGTCCGGTAACACAAGAGAATAATTCATTTTAAAAAATTCTTAAAATATTCGTCATATAAATGCTCAATGAATGTATTAATAGTCTTAAAATAAGTAATTTATAATTGGAGTGTATACAAAACTGGCTAGTTTCTTAATACCTTGTTCACAAACTTTCATATATTTTTTATAGAGAGGAGAATAATGCGTCCTTTTATGTTGGGTTACGTTAAGTAAGCTAAAATCAATTTAAAATTAAGGTACCAAAATACCCTGGCAGCAAATGTTTTCATTCAACACGACAAAAATACTTGAATTTCTGTTTGAAAATAGTTAAGCAGTGAAGGTAGCATCCCTGTACAGAGTTGGGTTTATCCAGCAGTTGTTCTCAAAGTTCATGTTCTCAGTTCTATACACTGTGTCGGCTGAGTGCTGCTGCCTAGAACTGGTACGAAAATGCAGTAATCCACTCCTGCTTTTGCATTCAAATAAATTATTAATCCTATCGTATACATTGTATTTATATAAATTTTAATATACTATTTGTTTAGAACATAAGAATCAAGGAAACTGCAGAAGGGCTGCTGGCCCATAGGACGCAGCTCCTATTTTATTTTTATTTAATTGTTCTTGGAAGTACCGTAGGTGAATACTTATGTTCTTGAAACTTGTTCTATTCCATAACTCTTCTTGTAATCAACGGCTGACGATGAACATCTAAATAATTGTGAAGTGTGCACTGATGAGAATAATAATAACCAATAATATAAACTTGGTCCACCTGACTTATATACAGGGAATTATTTATATAAATAAGAAACAACAGATACTATATTACATATAAATAATGTAAACCTAAATTTTAGCCGACAAGGCTAAACAGCATCACTGACCAGACGATTTGCATCCTGTAAGAACTATTTAATTATTTCTCTTTATTCAGTTTCAAAACAAAATGTGAGGGTGACAGCACATGTGAGGCCACAGTTATGAGAATGATCACACTTCCTGTGATAGTTTGTATTTTGAAGATCGGCTTTGTGGAGTCACATCATGTAACATTCCATTTATTGCAATCTTTTTCGCAAAAAATGTATATATTTCTGGTGGTTTGAACTTTAATTTTGTGTTACTGAAGCATCGATGTTGCATCAGTTCAGACTTGACATAAAGGGACCCCAGACACCGCGGGAAAATCAATCATACATCGTTATCCTTCATCAGGAAGGCTTATTGAGTCGACAGATTGCTGCCACGTGTTCAATCCAAAGATCCACTGCAGCATCATTCACAGGTGACATAAGGCAAGAAGTTATAAAATAATCAGAGGCTATGGACGGGATAACGGCAATTTAAATCGTCAAAACATTGATCTATGAGGATCCTGACTACTGGAAAGAACAGCCAGTAGTGTACACTAGTTGAGTTGCTGGCTAGAAGCAGCTCCTACCATCACTGTCATAATGCAAGCCCAATAAGGAATCATTTCTCAAAAGAAAACCTCATCTAAGACCAGCTCAAATGTTAAAAAAAATTGGACTGAGGATGACTAGTCTAAAATCATATTCCTAAGAGAATCTCTCGTAAAGCGTTCTGGCCTCAGCAGCTGAGACCCGTATGTTGTGAAGAACCCGGTACCTCGGCTGCTGAGAGCCGTATATAGTGAAGAACCTGATATCTAAACTGCTGAAGAAGGCGCGGATAGCGAGGAACTTGGTACTTCAACTGCTGAGGGAGGCGAAGATTGCTGGAAACCTGGTACCTCAACTATTGAGGGAGGCGTAGGTGGCGAGGAACCTGAGGACACCGGTGAGGGAGAAGGGGCACTTTGGGTACTGGACCTGGCAGTTTGCACCAGAGCGACCCATCTCCATAGCCTCCGTCAAAGAGGTCTTCCCTACCAGCGTCTGCAGCCACAAACTCCTGTTTCGGAAAGAAAACAAAATATATATAAAGTAAAATACAATTTGTTTAAGACAAAAAATGAATACTGTATTAAGATATGGGTAGGAAGGAGTTGTGGAGTGAGGAGACTTACCTGGCGGAACCAGGTACGATGACCAAAAGGTTAAGGAAGGCTGGGAAGGTGGGGAGGTCAAGTTACAGCCCCGCTCCTGTGCCAGGTAAGTCCACTACGGGCACACCATAGCCCGTGCTACTTGGAACTTTTTGTTCCCAGTACCTGAATCTATAACAACAACAGCTGGGAAGATGAGGGGGGGGGGTTAGGGAGTACTCACCTGGCCAGCCCTGACACAATCATCTCAATTGAGTCAGCGTCACCTTCCTTGACACTAAGCTCAGACTCGGCGACGTAGGTGCAGACGGAGCGCTGCATGCACGACGTGGAGTCGAGGTCGTACTGAGCGAGGGCATCATCTAGCTGGCTGAGGATAGAGGTGAAGGGGGCCACTGGCAGCAGGCCTCCATCTGCACCAGAGAGACGGCGTCAGAGGCGAATGTTTGACATGGCTAGCAAATGTATGATATACAAAATGACTAAGAATACAGAAAACTGCTGAAGGCCTATTTTCCCGTACGAGGCAGCTCCTGTTTATATTCCCCCAAACTCACTCATATATGTCTAACCTGCGCTTGAAACTATCCGCGTCTAACATGTTACCCGGTAATTTGTTACATAAAAAACAACCCTCTTTCCAAACAACAGTTTTCTACGTATTTCCTAAATCTAAACTTACCCAATTTATATCCATTGTTTCATGTTCTATTTTATCTTGATATGAGAATGTTACTTGAAATACAGACGGATCATATAAATTTGAAAACAATTTAAATCTTTGACATAAATATCACAGTAACAAGGTTATCGCAAATAACCGAACTCAATTACGGGTTCACTATAGCCCGTGCTACATGGACATTTCATTCTGAGTAGCTAAAACAACAACAACACTGATTGATGAAGATTAAGCCACCCAAGAGGTGGCACGGGCATGAATAGCCCGTAAAGAGAAGAACCAGGTTATGTTGTTAAAGATTTAGCTACTCGGGACGAAGTGTCCATGTAGCACGGGCTATGGTGAGCCCGTATGAACCAGGAGTAGCGCTTCTTATTAAGAGAGAGATGAAGTGTGGTGAGAAAACACATTGAGCGATTAAATGTATATACAGGATAAACGATGAGGATTATTACACGATTGAAAAAGCAGTCATCTACAACCAGCCATTAATGGCTCCGATGCGAGTGTGAATATCTGGAGGTGTGAACCTACCACGCTCAATATTCCGGCCGTAGGAGTTGGAGTAGCCGCCTGTGCCGCCTGAGATGAGGGTGGAGACCCAGGCGGCCAACTGCGGCAGGAGGAGAGAGGCGATTAATATCAGCGCACCAATGGAGATGATAGAGGCCCAGTTGATGGACATGAGGGAACTGAGGGCGGTGCTGGTGGTGGCCCCGAGGTTCTCCCCGATGTTGAGTAGTGACGACGTCGGGATGGATACGAAGGGCACAATGAAGCTGAGACCAAGCTGAAGCCAAGAGTGATTGTTAGTGGTGTCAAAGCTCGTGCCCTCTTCCTCTCTCCTCAATTTTATATCATGATATTTTGTCTTCATACCATTAAGGTAGTGAGTGTCTGGCACTGATGCCAAGTGTCCCACAGGCACCAGAACTGATACTTACGTCGAGGGTCTTGGCGCCGGAGCCAAAGGTGAAGAAGCGACCGCTCTGGTTCTTGTAGTTCATCGGCGGGTAGGAATAGCTGGAGGTCTCTGGCTCTGTATCTGTGTCTGGAGGACCAGTTACATAATAACTTGGGTAGTGACAGTGTTGCGCGGGAGGCGACAGGAAACGATGAAATAAAGCACCTCATGCCAAATGCTACAGTTTGGTAACACAATAATTATAAATGTCGTGTAACCAAACCGTAGAATTTAACGCAAGGAGGCTTATTATCAAGTAAAGTTTGTGAAAAATGGTTCCCCTAGTAAAGAATAGTATAGCTTTCAAAATGAGTATAATAGCACCAGGACGAGTTGACCTGGAAGTCAACTCCGTAGCTTGTGTAAACGGATTGGCACAATCAATTTCTAGATATTAAAGTGAAAAATGATTGCGTACCCAGGACTTGTCTTGCGTGTTTGTGCTCACAACAACCCACCAGTGAAGCAGTTTAAGATTTGTTGGCAAAATATAATATTTTGCCCAAGAAACACGAATCGTTAGCTGTGGGCTTAGGAATTACCTCCCTCACACTCGCGAGAAAGGACTGTGAATGATGAGGATATTGGTTACACTTGCTCCAGTTATAGCCTCGCATCGCAGGTATGATAAGCATGATGCAACATCCTAATGATCATTCTCACATTATGATCTGGCTTAACAACACCTTCTCATGAAGTCACATCAATTATTACCATGGAATGTTACGTAAATTACAACTCACAACATGTTCTACCCACAGACGAAGGTGATTAAATATATATTTATCCAAAAAATAATTTATATAAACATAATTTGTCCGCCTATACACTTAATGTATTCAACGAGCCATAACAACAGCGTGAAACACAAGGTATTGTTACAACATACCAAAGAACGTTTTCCCAGAAGCATAGTCAAACTTGGCGGTGTCGTTCGCGTAGTCAAGTGGGTGGAAGTCAGGGGACACGACGCTGTAGTCGGACACTCTCTTGATCTGCGGGAAGAAGCGGAGCTCAAACTGTGGACACCTTGTTGCTGGTCAGTGATCTATGGCGTTATGCTCAGCCGCTGGGATGCTTGTGACCTAATATTGAGCTGTCTGGGGAAAGCTTTAGTGCAAATACTGCACATCTTTAGAGGGGGTAGTGCCTAGTGGGCCAGTAATGACCAGTTTGGGTATTTTGGTCTGGGTTACTGAAGGGGTTTTATAGCGTAGTTTTGAACGATGAAGGGTACGTGGCCTACACTGAACTGCTGAGGTAGGTTGTGGCCTACACTGAACTGCTGCGAGAAATTGTAGCCTATTATACAAGGACGTACAATGTATTGTGTAAAATACAAAATACAAATTGCTAACCATGGCAGGAACGTACGAACTCAAGCCATCCATCTATCCAAGCCTCCATTGCATTGAAAACGCTGATTTTTCAATTATTTTATACGTCGGAGATCATAACATACACAAAGAGACGTATTAGTTAAGAGGACGGATTGTTAGTTTCTAGTTGGAGGGATTTTGAATCAATATTAAACCAAAATCATAGCAAACTTTAATGACCCGAGCAGGAGAGAAATGGTTGGGCACGTTTCATTTCAACTAATGCCTCTGTTCACCTAGTGGTAAATAGGTACCTGGGAGTTAGGCAACTGTTTGGGGTTACATCCTGTAGAAGGTCAATATATTGACCTAGGGAGGACCTCAATACAACCTTCATGTCCCGAAAAAGGGGAATTAGTTAGTTTATATATATGAGGCCTAGACAAAATCAAATATTTTAACTAACATTGTTAAAATCTGAAATACAGTATAATAACTTGTGAAATATTTGTAAAACTCGGAACATATAATTGAAGTTCATCTAGTGAAATGAATAAAAATATGACACCAAATTAAGAGTGGAATAATGTTAGTCAATCGTTATTAGCACATATAGACCTATTTACTCAAATTAAAACTTTTCCAAGAAGAAAATAATAAGAAGCCTAATCAATATAATTAGTAGAGCCAAACACATGAAGTTAAAATTCAGACTATAAGATGTCTTTATGATTATGATTAAATGCTTGAAAAATACTTAATAGAAAGGTTTAAAGACAATCAAGCATATGCATGTTATTATTTTGAAGTAGAGGAAATGTTTACAACCGAGGTTCGAGTTGATATATATTTAGTGACAGTCATAATAAGTTCAGAGTCGAAACATTCCTTCCTCAGTCACCCAATATTATTTTCATAAATAACTGATTTGTGTGAGGTTAAAGGTCTCATTTAACCAATGTCAAGTGTACGTTGCATCAACAGGCCAGAAAATGATATACATTTTAGGTAGACATTCTTACCAGTGTTGATTTTCTGACTTGTCTGAAACTCCTTAGATGAAGTTGTCAAGGTTTAAGTCAGGGTCTCAAGTATACGATTCGTCACGTCAGGCAGAAATACCGATACTTAATAGAGTAACATCTAATCATCATGATGCTGAAAACTTCTGAAAAGCTGAAAAGCAGGTTGGACTTCTATCTCACTTGACGTCAGTATTTGATATTTTCAACTTTCTAAGCATAAAAATTATGAGACTTCTCGTATGTCAATAAGGATTACTAGTTAACTGTCAAATCAGAAACCCAGATTAACTGTTTCACAAATAACTTTGAGCTCATTCTACCTACTCACGCAATCTCATCACATCTGACGTAACAGAAAGTGACTGTGAGGAATGCGATAAATATGGCGAATCACGTTTGTTTTTCGGTGTGGAGCTCGCTCGCGTACTCACAGCAGCTCAAGTACAGCTTCAGGAGGCTTACAGAAACACGCTGACCCTAAATGAGCGTGGCGAGGGAGGAGGTCAGCTGGAGATACGAGAGGGCAGACAAGAGAGCCACTCACCTGGCCGGTGTCGGCGGAGCGGTAGGAGGAGCGCCGTCGGTCCTACGGGGGATAATACTGGTCAGTGGCGGACACTGGCAGCACCACTGCTAATGGTACCTGTATACATCTGTATCCTAGTGGTACCTGTGTACACCTGTATCCTAATGGTGCCTGTGTACACCTGTCTCTTAGTGGCTCCTGCATGTTAGTGATACCTGTATACAGCTGTCTGTTAGTGGTACTTGTATACACCTGACTGTTAGTGATACCTGTCTGTTACTAAATATCTGTATACAATTGTCTGCTAACGGTACCAGTATACACCTGTCTATTAGTGGTATCTGTATACACCTGTCTGTTAGTGGTATCTGTATACACCTGTCTTCTAATTGTGCCTATATATATATATACCAGTCTGGTAATAGTACCTTATATACCAGTTCATTAATAGTACTTGTATTCACCAGTCTGCTAATGCTATCTGTATACACGATTCTGCTAATGATATTTATATACACCAGTATGCTAATAGTACCTCTGTACACCAGTCAGCTAATAGTAATTAACTACACCACTGCTAATGGGACCTGTATACACCAGTCTGCTAATGGGACCTGTATACAACAGTGTGTTAATAGTACCTGTATACAACTGCTAATAGCAGTTATATTTATACGCCATTAGTGCTAAAATTAGCTTCAAAACTGAAGTCCTTACCCCAGCAAACACACACATGTTCACAGGTTTTTTTAAGTGTTATTACGTTGTTTCAACGTTGTAACAACGAACTAATCGTAAATTAATGATATGGTTACGTAGTGAAAACTGACTATCAGAAAAAACTCGCGTTTATGACACGTAGCACAGCGTTCAGATCAGCGCTGTTGGCTCGCAACCGAATGGTCCCGGGTTCGATTCCCGGGCCAGAAGATACGTTTGGGCACACTTGATGGCCCGTTCACTAGCAACGAAAAGGTACCGGGAAGTTAGGCAGAACAGTTCAGGTGGAATATTAGCTGTTAGCCTAGCTAACTGTCTAGCATTCTCTCCCTTAACAACCTATTGTGGTCTACGAATGATTAGCTGTGGAGTGAAAAGGAATTGTATGTTTGGAGTCGTGAGCTGAAGTCATTCCATAGTTGGTGAGGTGGTAGTAAGAGTCGTGTCACTCAGCTGTCACCAGATCAGGTCGTCGGATGTCACTGCCTTGGGTACAGCAGAGAGCTGCTTCATGCCCCAACAGAGGGCACGATAGCAGTTAGCTGGAAAGATATCAACACAAAGAGACACAATACTTACGAAGATGCGCACTTCCCTTTAGTCGATAACAGTTTAGTAATGTGTTGGACGGTCTGTCAGGCGTGGAGGGGTCTAGTCGTGGGTGATCTACCGTAGTCTCCCCCGTTTGTGTCCTGTCGTATGTAGTAACGTTGTTATTGACAGTTCACGTGATCAACAGACGGAAAGGGATGGGACGGGAAGGCTATACAGGACGGGATATTAGACCGGGAAGGAATGACAGGGAGGTTACTCAAGGTGAAAAGTCAATTTAATCGCGAAGGTGAAGTGAAAGTATGTGACAGGGGACGTAGGTGACGGGAGATATAGGTGACGGGGGACACAGATGACGGGGAGACGTAACTCTCAGGAGAAGTAGGTTGCGGGAAATGGAGATAACGAGGGTCGTAGGAAATGGGAGACGTTCTTGTTGTGATGGAGAGAAAGTGAGAAGTTTGGAGGATAGAAATAGGAGGGGAGAGAGAGAGATCGAAACCCCAAACGGGACAGAAAGAACAGATGATGTAAGCCATAGAGAAGGAGAATGGCAATGCCGGAATGGGTGAGAGTAAGTGTGGGAGAGTAAAGTGAGAGATATTAGAAGGGAGTGAGAGTAAGGAAGAGTATGAAAGGATGAATGAGAACAGAACAAAAGTAATCAACGCGTGAGAGAGAGTAGGAGTGTGAGGGAGGGGGAAGGATAAGAGAGAGAGAGAGGGGAGGGAAGAGAGGAAGAAGGGGAGACAAAACAAGCAGGATTAGGAGAGGAACTACCTGGTGAGGGGCGGGGAGGACCACGGCCTGCGTGGCTGACGACTCAGCCATCCTCTGGTCGTAGAGCACGGAGGGCGAGAAGAGCGGGAAAGTCACGCCGCCATTTCTGCCGGAGAACACGCACATAGAGTAATGAAGAACTGTTAAAATATGGTATACAAATTCATATTACAAAATTATAGACAAAGAAGCTAGGCAGTGACCCAGACGAAGAACTCAGGCAGATGCCAAGAATCACAGGAAAGCCCCAGAAAGGGAGTCGGAGGGGGTATAGCACAAACAGAACCCGAAGATGGGAATCTGAAGTATATAAACATACCGATGCGATATGAGCCAGAACAAGTAGAATCCGAGAGAACCCAACAGTTGTGATGTTAACGTACTTGATGGACGGGGATATCTGGATGGACTGCGCCGTCGACAGCTGAGCGATAGCCACCAGCTGCGCGATGGTCACCAACTGCGCCAGGGTCACCATCACGGCTCCTATGGTCGCTGCCGCTGCTCTCTGGGCCTGTGTCGTCAACCCAAATGTTGTTAGTGGCATTAATGTCGTTTACAAGTACTGGAACTCACATAGTAGTAATAAACCCCCTGAGAGTATAGACATGCTCTTGAGAGTATAGGAGCTCCAGGTAACCAACTGGTTAACTACATTCACTACCAAATTGCCGGCCGGGTTCGAGTCCTGGGCAGGGAAGCATGTTTGGGCAACTGTCCTACACCCAGCAATAATTTGGAAATTGGTTGTAAGCTGATTGGCGGATTGTGTTGCAGGGAAAATGAGTAGGGTAAGGCTTAATTTCAACTGTGCAAAGGGCCTGCTAACACGAAGCAGCGTTATTTGCACAGGTACCCTTGTCTTAAATATATAAATATATACACATACAGGTATGTACTGTACATACATACATACATACATACATACATACATACATACATACATACATACATACATACATACATACATACATACATACATACATATATCCTATTATATATATATAATAGGAAAATAATTAAGAGGCCCATCAGGTACACTGGTATAAGCACGACCTCCACCGCCCCCCCCTTGCCAAAAGTAGCGATAATGTCAGCCATTATCTCACACACTGTTAGTTGACTTACCTTAAACAAGGCCTGAACCATCCTGCAAGAGTGGCTGAAGGCTCTGATGTGTCCTTGTGAGGTAGCCTCGGAGAGGAGTGGCCTGGCACTACAGCTGACACCTGCTAAGGTGTCTTGCTTCAACTCTATCAGGCAGGCACCCTTCGAACTCAGCCTCGTCGATCTCGGCAAATTGTACTCGTGCTGCGACTGTGATGCTTCAACATGAGTTGGTACCGGCTCCTGGTGTGGATGTCGCCTCGGAGGACCCGTGTGAAGGACTGCAAGGACGAATGTACATTCAGCCTTTATAGCAACTTTCGAACTCAAGGAGCGTGTCGTTAGGCCGGGTAAACACAGGCGGAGCTAGCAGTGCGCCGGAGGGGATGCATGGCGGGGGTGGTGGCGGGAACTGGCGAACCATGGACCGGGTCGTCGCGGGTGTGGAGAGGGGAAGTGTTATTCATCCATCATTACATAACGTGCATGTGGCTCACACCTGAGGTTGGTCGGGAATGTTGTCACAAAGTTCCCCTGCCAGTCGCTGTTATCGATTTCCATTTGCTTCCGGCACCTCACACAGAAACAATCATCAGTCATGGGGTATAAAAGTGCGGGATCGAATTAAACAATCCAATACCATACCCCATTCTCACTTTTATGGCATGGAAGAGCAACACGACACACCAGGAGTACCGCCACACGGCAGCACACCTCACACCTTCCTCTCAACACTTCCCCAGGCAGCCATCATACCCCACCACACCTGGTGCGATGTTTACACTTTGTCCCACCTTCCTTGCGCAGCCTTTGTCAACTCTGTCCGCTGACTGACTCTTGCCACTGGCCTCCATTTTAATAGCCTTCCACTATACCTTCAAATGCACTACAGCCTTTTGCACTGTTATGAGCAGTGGGACCTGAGGCCTGTGTCGGCATGAACATTTTGACGTCACTGTGATGTTATACACCTTGTTCACAACTTTATGATGTCGCACACCTCGTACACAACATTATGACGTCACTGTGATGTCACACCTCGTACACAACATTATGACGTCACTGTGATGTCACACCTCGTACACAACAGTATGACGTCACTGTGATGTCACACCTCGTACACAACAGTATGACGTCACTGTGATGTCAAACCTCGTACACAACATTATGACGTCACTGTGATGTCACACACCTCGTACAAAACATGAAACAAAATCTTTAAATTAGTCAGGTCTTAGGTCCTACTTGTCATCAACGAGTGAGTGCCTTCAAGCCTAATCAAAATACAAGTTATCAAAAACCGATGGGGAGATATTAATAATATTTGGTAGGCATAAAAGAGTGACTACGAAGAATTAATTTCTAATTTACAAGTTTTTTGAAGCTACGAAATAAAATATCTGTCTGAGTTGGATGCCAAGAAACATTTGACGACTTGTGACTGTAATTAGAGCAACCAGAAAACTGATTCACCAAACTATACTGTAAGGGCAAAGATCAAATGGTAAGATTTGTTAGATATTCGGTTAAGAATTGCAGAACCAATGTAAGAAACATCTTCATATTTATATGATTGATTTGTAATATTACGTAATGTATTTCAGAAGTATTGCTTAATAATATTTTTATTAATGTCATCCCGTGAATGAGTTTACTTTCGCTGGAGCGGGCCGTAGCCTAGCCCGCCTGGCAGTGTATCTCTGTTATGGGTTTACACCTCACGTGACGTTATCATCATGGCAGGTGTTCTACGGGACATTGCCTTCCAATCTCTCATTGAACACACAAATTTCACTCGTTATTTGGTTAGGCACAGCTAGCAGACTTGCTCAACCGCTCGTTATTTGTAATTGATGGTAGCGTTGTCACCAGGAATCACATATATACACATCGCGGCTGAGTGGACAGCGCTTTGGGGTCGTAGTCCTAAGGTTCCGGGTTCGATCTCCGGCCGAGGCAGAAACAAATGGGCAGAGTTTCTTTCACCCTGGTGTATCTGCTCACCTAGCAGTAAATAGGTACCTGGGATTTAGACAGCTGCTACGGGCTGTTTCCTGGGGATGTTTGTGTGTGTTTGTAGGAGAAATATATGTAGTAGACATAATAGAGGAAAAATAAATTAGTTAGAAAGGCTGGGTCCAAGAGCTAATAACTCGATTCTGCAGGCGCAAATAGTAAATACACACACACTGGGATAATACTCGTAAACTTGAAATTCACCCTAGAAATGGATGAATCCACTATTTCCTTCCTGGACCACTATCTACTACAGTACAAGCCAACACATCTACACTCATACCTTCATTTCTCATCGAGTCATCCTCTATCGCTCGAGAAATCGCTGCCCTCCTCCTTGGGTATACGTACAAAACAGATCATCAGCAGTAACGACAAATTTCAGGAAGCCCTGGAAGACGTAAGGACTTACTTCAGGAACAGAGGCCACCCAGAGGAGATTCTTCATTCGTCACAAACTAAGTTAACCCCAAAAACCAGACAAGTTCAAGTTCAAGTATGTTTATTGAGATAAGCAATAAATACATCTCAAAGGGATAGAGTAGCTTAGGCTATTTCTACCCCCCTCTACTTCAAGTCCCTCAAGGGGCGCACAAATTCAGTGAGTACAAATAGACATATAACAGTACAAGAATCCCATTTAACATTGCATACAGCAAGTACAGCATATAATTGTTACATTCTTGGGGCAAAATTCTTGTAGCTCCTAAGTATACTGTCTATTATACCATTATCACACATCCAAACAATTTGATGTGGTACACTATTTATTTCCTTATTTCTATATTTTTCAATAAGGTGACACTAATACATAATGTTCTAAGGTGTGGGCGTACGGCATACTACATAATTTACACTCCTTATCTTTTTCACTGACATCAACACCGTATTGCCAGATATATTTATATCCTAATCGTAATCTCATGTAAATTGAATCCTTCCAAGTAGACTTTCCTTTACCATAAGTGAAGGACGAATTTGTATTTATTATTGAATAATTCTGAAGTGTGTTACTACTGTCCACCATTGCCATTCTCTTTATCATTTCTTCACCCTCCTGAATCACCTTGAGACCTCCTGAACGGACCACGGGCGCGAAGCACGAATGAGAGGATAATCCTTCCGCTCCTCTATTTTGCAGGAATAGCGGAAGCTTTTCACCAAGAAGTCCTCACCTTATGGGACTGTCTTCAGACCACCTCCGGGTAACACCATACGTGGCCAATCTTCCCACAATTACCTGCCTTGGTTGCAGGGATTAGAGGCAGATCGCTGAGGGACTTCTTAGTCAAAGCCAAGTTTCCTTAACACTGCGACCCGTCGAGGGGGTGTTGGAAACAATATAAGCTTCTAGACTTGTGACAGGGTCAAGGAGGACCTACGACAACAAGAACAAGAGGACATGGTGGAGGCTGGGTACTCAAATGTGTCATAGAGATGTTAGAAAGTTTTCGTTTGGCATAAGAGGAATGGAAAATTGGAATGAACTAAAGAAGCAGGTTGTGGAAGCAAACTCTATACAAGATTTCAAAAGCAGATATGATAGGGAAATAAGACAGGAATCATTGCTTTTAACAACCGGCGACTAGAAAGGCGGCATCCAAGAGCCAATGCTCGACCATTTAGGCACAAATAGGTGAGTACACACACCTGCTGGCCGACCCGCTCACCTGCTGACTGACACTGCTAGCGTACACAGGTGTGTGTCGATGTTGTTGTTGTTGTTGTTATAGATTCAGCTACTCTGAACAAGTTCCAAGTAGCACGGGCTATGGTGAGCCCGTAGTGGATTTACCTGGCACGGGAGCGATGTTCTGTGTGTCGAGGCACGTGCCTGTAATATAGAGGCATCATGCACGCCTAGGTGGGTGGCAGAGCGGAGGCACCAGCGTCCCGCTCGCATCACCACCTCACTTTCACTGCTGCCGCCGTGTTCACTATCCGCCGCGCGCTCCAAATGTTCTCATTATACTTGCAGGCAAAACGGAGCTCTCGCACACCGGCTCTAGCAAAAAAAAAAATACTCAGATAACAAATGTATTAACCTAATTATAATAAACTATTAAACTAATAATAAACAAATAACTTATGAAACTCTTCCTAGATAGATGTAATAGAAACCCGTGAGCACCTCACCAGAAATAAATATATCAGTATCTTTAAGATCCCCAGAGTCAGTTACGGGCTCACCATAGCCCGTGCTACTTGGAACTTGTTGCGAGTAGCTGAATCTATAACTATAACCCCAGAGTCAGACTAAATCTATGCAAACACGCCATACAAATAAAAGACCGCCCAGTCTATGGATCTGGCTCCCTAGTGAATTAAAAATTGTCATGCTCAGCGTCATTAATATAATCTAGTCTATCAATTTGTCATGTAGTAACTTATGTTTAAGACAAGATGTTAGAATGATTGTTTTGTATTGATGTATTTGGTTTCTTGTCGATTTTCATTCATTTCTTCGGTACATAGGCCTATCTTGAGGTTATCTTGAAATGATTACGGGGCTTTAGTGTCCCCGCGGCCCGGTTCTCGACCAGGCCTCCACCCCCAGGAAGCAGCCCGTGACAGCTGACTAACACCCAGGTACCTATTTTACTGCTAGGTAACAGGGGCATAGGGTGAAAGAAACTCTGCCCTATGTTTCTCGCCGGCGCCTGGGATCGAACCCAGGACCACAAGGATCACAAGTCCAGCGTGCTGTCCCCTCCCCGACCGGCCTACCCTGAAATTACAGTGTAAAATGGCAGTCAGCCTCTCGAAAAGGAGCTGTATAGGCTCGAAGCAGAGAGAACCAGCGCAGGTAATATTATATTGAGGATTGGCAACAAATATTAAGTCTGGCAACAAGGGCAAGTTCTTCCGGGGAGGAGTCCGTGTATGTCACGGTCAAACCGCTTTTGTTACATCAACACTAACAACAACATCATCTCCAACAATGACATTATCACCAACCATTACAACAGTGCATTATAACTCTTCAGTTCCATCGCTTGGTCTTAACCTCCTCCACACTGACAACTATGTCGTTCAGTGTTGCCACTAGCCTGACATCTGTCAACTCTTGTGTTCTCCTGTTCTTAAAGGTACTCCTGCGAAGACCTCGTGTTCAGTTGTTCACATATTTCCTTGTCGTAGTCTCAGTATTACATAACAAGTTAAGAATGATGGTAACTGCAGAAGGCCTGTTGGACCATACTAGGCAGCTCCTATTTATATCTCCCAATATATATATATATATATATATAATGTATATATGTCTAGCCTACCCTTGAAACAATCAAGGGATCTTACTTCTATTATGTTACGCTATCTATTATTATTATTATTCGATCCATTCAATTCGTTTGGTATACAACGTTCCTGTGCTTTGCTTAGAATATTTTTAAATAAACTATATTTTGAATGCAGGTCGAAATCCTTTCTTATGTCGCCCA
The DNA here is from genome assembly GCF_040958095.1 of Procambarus clarkii. Taxonomy (NCBI): domain Eukaryota; kingdom Metazoa; phylum Arthropoda; class Malacostraca; order Decapoda; family Cambaridae; genus Procambarus; species Procambarus clarkii. The sequence goes on from NC_091181.1 coordinate 30,954,961, forward strand.
TCGCTGGGTTCACGTCTCTCTCCAAGACCGGCCCACCCCCCATGTCTAGGACTTTCCAATCTATTACACCTAAAACATTTCTTATGTCATTAAAATCAGCTTTTCGGAAATCTGGCACTTTAACATAATTTTCTCCTACAAATCTATTCCATTCTATGCTAAATCTGATTTATTTGTGATCACTGTTCCCTAGCTCGCTCCCAGCTCGATGTCAATCGAAGGACCAGCTGAAGGACCACCTGAAGGACCACCTGAAGCACAGAAAACAGTCACAGTCAGAGATGAAGCATATAGTCGCAGGAAGGCAACAAGTGGCGTCTCCAAAGGGTTGGTCCTTGGACCACTACTATTCTTAATTGATGTGAATACCTTCCTGAAGGAATGAACTCGTGTAAGTCAATCTTTGCAGACGACGCAACCCATGCTCCATCCACAACTTTAAGGCCAAATTCGACAAAGAGTTTGAAAGTCAGAATAGTTAAATTGTAATGCAACAGGCACAACAAGACAATTAGGCGGGGCATAACGAGGAAGACCTTACTCCCCGGTAGACACTGTTAGGTAAGCACCACCACCACCACCACCACCACCACCAACACCACCACCACCAACACTGCCACCACCACCATCACCACCATCCCTGCCATCGACAGTAGATCACGTCCGTGTCTCAACCTCAGACGTGGAGAAAGTAATGCGTCACATTACGCAAATTTTCTCTTGACAGTTACAGCAAAACTTTCTGGCGTCGGGGCGTGACCCCCACGCCAGGTGAGCCGCTGTATTCACCTAGTTGTGCTTCCGGGGGTTGAGCTCTGCTCTTTCTGCCCGCCTCCCAACTGTCAATCAATCAACTGTTACTAACTACTAAATTTTTTTTTGCACACACACATACACCCAGGAAGCAGCCCGTAATAGCTGTCTAACTCCCAGGTATCTATTTACTGCTAGGTAACGGGCATCAGGGTGAAATAAATTCTACCCATTTGTTTCTGCCATCGCCGGGGATTGAACCCCGGTCCCCAGGATTACGACACCTGAGTGTTGTGCACTCAGCCTCCAGGCCCCCAAAGTGTGTGTGTATGTGTGTCACACCCATGTCACGCCCACCACCATGGGCGTGCATGTCTCCCGTCAACCCACATTGCAACCTTTGTCAACAGCGTGTGGTGGATAAGGAAGTTGTATGATCATGTTCGACTCCGAATGCAAAAATAATGGATGGGTTGATGGTTGACTTCGGTGGTGCATAACGTGTGATGTCACTACTAGAGCGCAACATGATGTCACCACCCCGATGACTGAATGCTGTGACCACTGAACGACCTGAAAACAACCACACCGTCACTGTATATTGAAAAATGGTGATGAATCAGCAGCTGATAAGAAATATATACATTGTTTTTATCGGTTGCACAATGCAACGAGTGTTGGTCATTTGTCCCTCTTCCTTAAAAACACCTCACCGTTCTTAAAACATCTCTTGAGGCCGTTCTTAAAACATATCTTGAAACCGTTCTTAAAACATATCTTAAAACCGCTTTTAAAACATATCTTGAGGCCGTTCTTAAAACATATCCTGGAACCGTTCTTGAAACATATCTTGAATCTTGGAACCGTCCATGAAACACCTTATACAGGCTAGGGATAATTCCCAGAGAATTGCCTAAGCGGTACTCCTCACTGCTTTCTAAGATAGAAAGTCTCCGTGGCGCAGTGGTAAAACACTTGACTGGTGCTTCGCAAGTAAAAAATTTGGTCTGGATTTGTATCCGGGCGAGTGCTTTAACACTGCGCCACGGGAACTGCAAATTATTATTTTATATTTAAATAATTATTATTTAAAATTATTTTGATCTTAATTTATATTTCAAGGGTTATTACATTAAACTTAAATTATACTTTATTACTCTACTCTATGTTATGTTCCAGTTGCTTTTGTAAATTACTCATTAGAGTATTTACGTTCTGTTATTAATGTAAACAAACTAATGTACAGTTGGTAGAACTACTGACTCCATAATGTAATAGTATATATGCCTGTCATCTTTAACTATTACCTTTTTATTGCATTCATCTGTTATTTTCTTGAACTTTCTCAATTTTTGTTAGCCTACTTCTCTTTTAGTATTAAAGAGTTTTTACCCTTTCACACATTTGAATAATTTTTGTACAAATTATTTTAAGTTTTGCTTGAAACGCTTTGCGTAATTTTGCTTTAATTACAATTTTGCTACTTTTAGATTTTCAATTTCTTTCTTTATTATGCACCCCATACCACTCTCGTGGGCGGTGGTGTAAAGGATTACAGAGGCTCATAATCGGTTCAGGAACTGAACCCTCTAGTTCGTTTAGCTAAGCAAATAACAGTCTTTTGACGCTAGTTACAAAACTATTAATGTTATATATACATGTACACATACTCATACATACATGTACATACATACAGTACATATATGTATGTATATGTATGTATACTAAGCTAAGATTTCGGGCAGCACATCATTATGAATGAAGTACTTACACATTTATTGGACACTATTGATGGTGTTATTCGCATACTTTGCGTCATTATATAATGGAATGTGAAAAATTCGCGGAATTTAGAGATAACTTTTAGACCGTCAGTCGTAGCCCCTCGGACACACCACAACAACAAGGAGGAGGAGGAGGAGGAGGAGCGGTGACCTTCGCAAGCCTTAAATTTTGGCCCTGAGGGGCGAGTTTATTGGGCAGTGGCACTCATCCTGTGAGTGGACACACCGTTATAGCAGTGTGTACAACACTCCCCAATAGGAAGAAACCCCGCTGGGTTGTTCATCCTGTCACTTGTACCCAGACATAACTGGGACTTGCTTAATTGTCTTAAGTGAACAGTTTATCAAACAAGATTAACATTCAAATCAAATCAAATCAAGTATTTATTCAGTTAAAGTACATACAGTACATACAAGGTGAGATACAAAACATTGATGGATTTATAGATAAAGCTAGTACATACAATGCCTAAAGCCACTATTACGCAAAGCGTTTCGGGCAGGAAAAACACTTAAGACTAAAACTTAATACTAATTGAGATTAAAGTATAAATTGAGTTGAGAAAATACAAAAATTAAAAAAAGTAGGGGAACATGACAGAAAAAAATAGCAAAATACAATTTGGTCAACAAACAGCATTGTTTAGAATAGTAGACATGGGTTGACATTTTAGGGATTTAATTAGGTAGTGCATAGTTTTTATCTTAAACTGGTTGGGAGAGGTACAATCTTTAACATGATTGGGAAGGTCATTCCCTATTCTGGGTACCTTGATTTGTAAAGCATTTCTAGTTTGATTAAGTCGTACTCTTGGAGTATCAAATAAGTATTTGTTTCTGGTGTGGTGCTCATGGGATTTTACAACCTTCTAGGAAGCTTTTAAGGTCAGGATTGACATTACAGTTCAGCATTTTATATATATGAAATACACATGAGAAAAAAATAACAATAAAAAAAATGACAGCATTTGTCAACCCTTAAAATCTTAAGTTATCTTACAGGTGCAAAATGATGGGATCTTTTAAGAACAGTATCTATATTTGACAAATAGTGTTTCCTAACTCAAACTATGTGGGGTTTATTATTCTACACATATTTCTAATGATTCTTAGATGTCCACACTCTCTCAGGTAGTGGTCAAGGCGGTGTCTGTCACTCACTGCAGATTCTGCAACTCTGTTGCTCAGCTATTGTTTCCATTCCGAATCTCAATGGATATTTGTATCCAAGACAGATTCTCGCTATTACTTATTCTCTCCCGCGTCCTCCTCCTCTTCATTCATAATAATTGGGATTGTCAGTTGCAACCATGTTGTAGCAGCATACAGATTCATTGATTTGTTGTTCTATCCTTTCCTCAGTTGCCTTGTCATGGTGATGTTGCCTGATAATACCTCTTAATTTGTAGAAGTCTTGGGTATGAAGCCTGGCCTCAGGCTGGGCTTGGGGAGTAGAACAACTCCCAGAACCCCATCCAGCAGGTATCAAGCAGGTATTGTGTGTTTTAATTTCAGGGCTTCTTGATTACGTTTAGCCAAGTGAGACTGGATGATCTGTCAGTCATTTTTCTTACACAATATAGAACAATATTTTTTTATACACAAATAACACTGCAGTAACTGAAGCATTTAGTATTGGGATTGCTGCCTCATTAGTGGTCATAATAAGCTGATTTTAAAGCACTTCCTTTCTCATGAAATACATTAATTTACCTGAATTTACCTATAGATCTATAGGATTTACAGGGCCACTATAGATATAGTGGCCCTGATGAGGAGAGGAACCTTTATTCGGTGGGGGGGGGGTTGTCATTAAGAACCAGGGGTCTAGTTGAACCAAGTGTTGCTTGTTTGTTTTGTTTTTTGTTTTCACCAGTAGGCTAAACAGAACTCTTGCATTGTGGGGAGCCATCTAACTGAGATAGCTTCATGGAGCATCCAACGCTCTACCAGAATGAGGCGTTTCATTACATTGAATACTTGGTTTGTAGATACAGTAAATCTATTTGTCTATTCACAATTCAATCCTTGGATATTAATGTATATGCTTATGTATCTTTATATAAATGTCAGTCTCGTTACGTATCTTTTTATCTGTATGATCTTAGGCCCATTGCTTATCATTTCTGCCTTATCAGAAGCTTCAGTGTGCTGTTAGCTGGCACTCTTGCAAGATATACAAGATATTATTTCTGTTCTTTTCAGGTTAACTGCAGCTGAATTCATTTTATTTTGAACAGTTTTATGTGGCAAATTATCAATACATTTCTGTGTTGGTGTTGATAGAGCAATTGACCTAGCAGTATAGCACCCCTACATACAGTACCTCACACCACAAAAATACATTCATAATACTGTACAATATAATGAAGAATTAAATTTACAGAGTGTGTGTGATAGAGTCCGTGACATTAACACTAGAGTATCTATTCGTTTCATGCGGAGAAAAGGAGGGGATAAGCTGTTTGAGAGCGTTCAGACCTGCTTGAGTGACGTACACACTTCCAGGAAACTGAGGGAGACACGCTATACGAGAGGATTAGCTCATGACCTCAGGGAATACGACGTACTTGACTGCTGTAAACCCTCTCGAAAGTGTAATATGTCTGCTCCCTGGAAAGTACAGAAAATAGACGTCGAAATTGTACCCCTCAAGGTGAAAAAGATTCATCATGAACCGGGACAATTACGGTGTTTGTATGGAAGCATGATATCTCGGTTACCAAGAGGCAACACTTTACATGTATATTGCGACGGGTCGGTGGCGGAGGATGGCAGGGCAGGGTGTGGTGTCCTAATAAGGGATTATACGGAGTTTGGGACTGTGGACAGGATAATTGAACTCCGGCTTAGTAATTATATATCATCCACACAAGCTGAACTGCAGGCCATTCTGGCGTGTTTGGAGGAAGTACGTCATGACGACAAAAATGTTTTTGTATTTGTCGATAGCCGAGGAGCACTGGAGTCCTTAAACAGTCGAAACCCAGTCTTCATGTCTATAGTGGAGGACTGTAAGAGAAGAATAACTGAGATACAGCTGAAAGGTTATAGTGTGAAATTCATGTGGATTCCATCTCATGTTGGAATAGAGCTCAACGAGGTGGCGGATGACTTGGCCAAACGTGCCACATCAAAACCACAAGTTGACATTGAATGTGAATTCACAATGAGACAAATAAGAAGCAAAATCAGAAATATTCAGGCACAGGCGGGAGTGGAGAGGAGAGAGATAATGTATGAGAGTAGTCAAACCATGCAACACTACATGTATGTGAGTCAAAACACCCATTTCACTTATGGTAAAAGGAGAAATGCTTGGAGTGATTCTGTGTACATGCGGCTCAGGCTTGGGTACAAATATTACTGGGAATATGGGATAGATGTTCATGGTAATGACACGAAGTGTAAACTATGTGGTATGTTAAGGTCTCACACCCTTGCCCATTATATTCTTGATTGTCCGTTGATTAGTGTATATAGAAACACTGAGATAAGGACTGTTCCTGAACAAATAGCCTGGATGTGTCACAACGGAAAGGTTGATGATATTCTTGAGAGATATAAGAATTTTGCACCAAGATTGTAATATTTTGTTGAATTATCTGCAGGTGTCTTGCAAATTGTCTATACAGTATACCTAGGTCATAAAAGTATTTGTGTGTACGTCTGATACCATACTACTTGTGAGGGAGGAAATGTATATTTTTACCTCTCAGAATGTTTGGTAATATGTTTATTTGTGATGTGTGTATATGTATATATTAACACGTTGTACTGAATGGGGTGAGAATAGCTTGAGCTACCTCATCCCTTTGTGTGTATTTTACCTCAATAAACTTATTTCAATTTCAATTTCAATTTCATATAATGAAGATACTGTAATGAACTACTGTATATGTGCTGCAGTGTGCAATAAAATGATTTTTGCTAAATACATTTTCAGTGCAATTATGGCAGATATATACTATGTTGGAGTTGATGTTGGTACGAGTAACGTCCGTGCAGCTCTTGTCAGGCACACTGGTGCTGTTGTTGGAATTCACAGTGTCCCTATCACTGTCTCTAACCCCAAGCCTGACTATTATGAGCAAGACTCCAATGAAATATGGCAAGCTGTATGTCAGTCAGTGAAGGTATGATTACTTTAACTTAATAATTATTTTATTGTTATCTTTCCTGGGATTCTATTTTCACTTTTTTTTTTAACCCATAACTACTATATCTTAATATGATATATTTTAGTCAATTTAGACATTAAAAAAAAAGCCTTCAATGTAAATACAGTAATGTAGATTCCTGTTCTAGCAGGTTCCCATATCCAATACAGTAATAGTGGTAATTGACTCCTAGTGGCACATCATATTAAAAATTTTCTATAGCTACCTTATTTTGGATAAACACCTAATATAGGTTATCTAGTGGGTTCTCTCTTTTTTTTCTCTTGAATGGCTCCTTGATATGTTGCCACAGGAAGTGATTAATTACTGTATCCATTTCCGACCGAGCCATGTGGTACTGGATGGATCCTTGAAACACTAAGAAAATAATGTAGAACTTCTGATTGAGATACTTTTGAGTTTATCATAGTTCAGTTGATAGTGCATGGATCTGGGTTACCTTGCCTTGCGATGATTTCGAGGCTTAACGTCTCCGCGGCCCAGTCCTCGACCAGGCCTCCTGGTTGTGGACTGGTCAACCAGGCTGTTGGATGCTGCTGTTCACAGCCTGATCTATGAATCACAGCCTGGTTGGGGAGTCCAGGGATGTGAGTTTGAGCCCATTATATTGTTTCAGTATGTTCTCATTGATACATCATGTTATTGTGATTGTGTTGTTCATTATAAATTATATTATGACTATTGTTGGTGTACAATAGACAGCTGACCTAACTTGTGTATAGAGCCATGGAAGTGTTACATCATGCAGCAGAGAGGGTGAGAAGGATGTTGCCTACCCATTCACTAGTTTCTTTTAGTAGAGCTTGTTGTGTGTATACATTATATCATTATTAGTCACATGTATGTGCACTCACAAATAACACTTGACAGTTAAAAAAATTAGTAGAAATATACCAAAAGTATTTGTTGAAGAGCCTCTCAATTAATATTTTGAAGTAGAATATAGCAAGTAGATCAATCTGTTGATAAACAAATTATACTGAAAAGAGGGTATAAAGACATGATTCTAGACCCTTGGTAAGGCAGTATTTTAAGAAAATGCAGACTAAATTTTTCAGGCTGTAACCTGTGATATAGAAGAAAAGTCCCAGATTCAGGGTTTGGGCTTCACTGCAACATGTTCTCTAGTAGTATTGGATAAGGATCTTGAGCCCATTGCTGTCAGTCCTGGTAAGAGCTCTGTAAATACAGTAAGTCAACTTTTGTCTTTGGTGGGAAGGAAGGGGGGGGGGAATGGAAAGGATTTTCTTATAGTTGTATGCATGATCAGTTTAGGCACACTCTCAAGATCTAGGTGTTTATGGTTTGATAGTCAAGTAAAATTCTGTCTGCAGATTGATTTTTTAAAACAGTTATTCATCTTTTGTGTCAATAGAGACAATGTGTTTTTTGTTAAGTGCAAATTTCTTGTCCTAATATTCGATTGTCATTGCTTATTAGTATTGGTGTTTTTACATTTTTGCAAAGCCACTAACACGCATAGCACTTTGGGCAAAAACCCTTGGCTTCCTGTAAGTTTCGTGTTGTCTTGGTTAATAGTAAAGAATGCTTGAATGCCTTAAGATATATGTTTAGTGTAAGGGAAAACTACATCAGACAGACTACCAGTTTACTGGGTGAGTTCATAATAAAAGTGCAATAACATGTAATATAAAAACAGTAATATTTACATTATATACAGTACAAGGTACTTATTAGAACATTGATGCACTAAACCGCAGTTAGATACACGTAAGAATAGTACAAACTCGAATTCTTTTAAGTCAATATTGGTCATAAACTTTAAATCAATGGATTTGACCAAAACTTTAAAGTCACTATGGGCCGAACATACTTAGTCTTTGCGAACATGGCAAATTTAAATTTGCTAGGAACTTGGTAAACGTAGTCACTAGTACTCTATCAAAACATAAGTCGCTATGGACTTTGCATAAAAATATGATGCACTGATACTCCCCCTTCCCCCCCCCCACCATAATCACAATTCTTACCATACCAATACGGTACATAATAACACATGTATAATATATACATATAATAACTAATGACCCAGTTAGTCTGAGAACATGACAGCCTCAGCTGACCTTCCTGACCCCAATGACTAATGTGTGAGAAAAAGGCATCAATCAGCTAAGTGTTGCTTTATACATTTTGTCCAGATCATCTTGAAGGGTATGACAGTTGTCTATTTCTTATCTTCCCTACCGGTTTGGCATCATCAGCAAACATGTTCATATAATTCTGTATTCCTTCTAGTAGATCCTTCATGTAAACAATGAACATTACTGATGCTATTACCGAACCCAGTTGTACTAGTAACATTTCTCCAGCCTGATACATTGTCTCTGATAACTGCCCTCATTTTTATGTCGGTTACAAAAAATTTTCATCGATATCAGAAGTCTCCCTGTTATTCTTCCAGTATATTTCAGTTTCCAGAACAGCCTCTTATGTGTAAAATTAATTGATAAGTATCAGTACTTGGAGAATTGTTGGTTTGTCTGGCTAGGAAAATAAAATAAGAAAAGGTACTCATAAGATGCACAAATTGTGCAGTACTGTACGGTAATGCATAATGATTGAAGTAGTTATATAATGTAGTTATGATATTTCAGGTAAAAACAACTTCAATATAGTGATGTGGATGGATCATAGAGCAAAGCAAGAAGCTGAATTTATCAATTCCCAGGATCACAAGTAAGGAACATTTAAAATTTATTTTCTAGCACTGGAACCAGAGGGAACTTCTTAGGTTGGTCTACAGGATCATTAAGGTGCTAGGGTGTCACCTTAGAAGACATTACAAAGCCAAGGATGATTAACAGAAGTTTCTTTATAAAAACTTAAAAACCCTTTAAACCCTCCCTTGGCATTACAAGTGGCCACCAAGAAGAGGGCTCTGCTAACCTCTAATTGCATTATTTGGGCCAGTACCATGTGGCAGCACCCCTTCCTATCTGGGTTTCCTGAGTTAAAGAACTTCACGTTCATGCTGATTTTGTTGCATGGTAGTTGGCAAGCAGGGACCTGAGTCATTGTTGTTAAACTGAGTTTACCCGGTAAACTCTGGTAAATATAGTCGCCATCTCAATAAATATAACTACATCCACAATAAATATAACTGCTGTCACAATAAATACAACCACCAACATCACATGTTTATTATACTGTATTTACTCTGTTCATTACTCCAGATTGTTTTAAGATTTCTAACTACCATATTTAAGATGTTTTATGTTTTTGTTTTCTTGTCTCTAGTGTATTGAAATATGTGGGAGGGAAAGTGTCACTAGAAATGCAGACTCCCAAGCTCCTTTGGCTAAAGAAGCATATGAAAAACACATGGGCTATGGCCGCCCACTTCTTGGACTTGCCAGATTTCCTGACCTTGAAATCCACAGGGCAGTTTTCGAGGTGAGTTATTTTCAAATTTCTATATATGTTGTTGTTCATGTTGAAGGGGGTTTATAGCAGTTTATTTTAGTGTGCATTTGTGCCTTTCTATCCATGTGTCTTTTTTGGGAGGGCCTCCTCAGTAACTCCCAGAACTATGCTCTGATCCAGCCTAGCCTTTTGAAAGTTCATCAGGCCTTTGTGACTCGCCCTTGCCTCCTGGGAGCCAGGACCAGGATTTAGCTATCTCTATTGGGTGAGGTGAGCTTCAGAGATCAAGGCAAAACTCAGAAAAATCCCACCTGAATGAATAAATGCAACTTCTTGAAGAAAATGTGTCACCCTTGGATAATAAGGCAAACAATAATTGCACTGTATAAATATTCTAACTTTGATTTGAGGCAATTTGAGGCATCTCATGAAGTCCCTAAGTTGAGCAAGTTATATTTGACACTACAGAAGTTCAGAGAGTGGATGTAAAGTATACATGTTGACCAGACCACACACTAGAAGGTGAAGGAACGATGATGTTTCGGTCCATCCTGGACCATTCTCAAGTCGAGTGTCGACTTGAGAATGGTCCAGGACGGACCGAAACGTCGTCGTCCCTTCACCTTCTAGTGTGTGGTCTGGTCAACATACTTTAGCCACATTATTGTGACTCATCGCCTGCGTAAAGTATACATGTTTTTTGATGTTCAGTAGGGCACGAGCATTCCTTGCAGTCCATCACTCAGTCAAGTTTTCTAATACCTGTACTGTATAATAGTTTTTATTTTTGCAGTTTACTTTTTAGTCAAGCTTACTTTTGGTTTTTCCAAAGGTCACTGTGCTCATTGGTATGCAAGTGGACGTACATGTGTGATGAACAGACTCAGGGATGGGACTACAACTTTTTCAAAGCCATTGGATTGGAAGATTTAGCTGATGATGACTGGAACAAAATTGGTGTGTATGATTTCTACTAACACTTTAGTGTTCTGTACCTATGACAGTAAATGTTCCGAAGATGCTAAAACACAACATACATCTCAAAATTTTGAAAAAGCCCTTCTTTTTTAGCACAATGTGGGCATAGCTTATCATCCAGACCATCTGGACCATCCAGAGATCACCTTAGCCAAATATCTATCACTCAAAATGTAATTTGCATGCTTGTATTTTTTACAATGCTTTGCAAATTACCTGCCAGAAAAGTCTGAAAGAAGTTATATTTTACTTGTTACATCAATATAGATGTATGTGTGGACATCATGTGTGAACATTTCCATACTTTTTATATTTTTCTGGGGGAGGAGCCTCTTGTAGCTCCCTAAAGCTATCTTGCTAAGATTACTCCCAACTACTAGGTCACATCAGTTGCAGAGTTCTGTTTGGCCTACTGAGGACCAGAACCAGAATGTGGCCCTGCCCCCTCACAGAGGAGCAGATAGCAGGTGATACTCCATCACCCCACCAGGAAACCATCCAGAAAATCATTGTTCCAGTGCAGATCATTGCTGGGTTCAAAAAGAATCCAACAGTGGTCTTTCACTGGGTTCCTCTGTCTTTCCAGTGAAAAGACTGTTCCTCTGTCATCTTTCTTATGCTGTTTTGGTTGTACAGTACTCTCCTTTCTGTCTAGGTTATTTCTTAACCAACATCTCATGCCTAATACTGTCGCCTTTTATCGTTCAGCATTTGCCAGAACCACTGATGTTTTGATTCAGCATCTATGCTGCCTCGGTGCCATTCCACAATTTGTCCTGGGATTTGTTTCACTTTAGTCTGCTTATGCTCCTGAGCCATCTTGGTCCTCTTGACTGCATCCTCATCTTTGTCTTGTTTATGATTTACAGCTTTACATTTGGTCCAAGTTTCTATTCTCAAGGCAGTGTTCCTGTTGGCTCTCACCACTTGTTGTAGGGTGAGGAAGTTTCAAGCTTTTCTTTAGAGGCATAGGTTTTGTCCATTTAGGCCTGGTAGGCATTTTGTTTGTTTGTAGCCCTCCCCTTATTTTTTGGCAAAGATTTGAGTCGGCACACTTTCCAGATGGGTCCCTTGCATCTTGGTGCTTGGCTGGTTCAGCCAGGGGCGCATCATTTGTTGTGTCCATTGGCAGCTCTTCACTGCTATCTTTATGCCACCTTTCAGGAAGTCACAAGTGACTATTCTTTTGACTTCTTTTATGCTATCTTTCAGAAAGTCACAAGGGGCTTCCCTTGAAAACCGGCATTGAATGTAATGAGATGCCACTTTCTGGGTAAATGCCAGTGGCTCCTTGATATCCTCCCTCCCAACCAGGATCAGGTGGTTGAGATTTTACATATAGTCCAAAAGTAACCTGGATGGGGGTTGGTGGTTGTGGGAGCCCTGGGGCTCCAGGCCCCATTGGTGACAGTAGTTTGGTACTAACCAGTTTGAGCTAGTTGCAAAAGTGTTGATCGTTTGTTCACATAGTTTAAAGTATTTGACGATTTTGTGGGCTATGGTTCATTTTAACTTAGCAGTGGTGTGAATTGGTAAGTAGATTTTCTGGATGCTTTCCCAGTGGAGTGGCAGTGTGTCACCTGCTCTCTGCACTTATATGAGAGGCCAGGCTCTAGCTGTGGTACCCCTTCTGGCCAAACAGAACTGTGACGGATGTGACCTAGTAATTGGCATCAGTCTAAGCAGGATAACTTCAGGGAGCACTGGGGCTCATCCGGAAAGAGGCATTTCATTACATTAAACAAAAAAGAATTAATGTTGTCAAATGAAGAATATTAGAAATATATGAGCAATGTTAGAAGAGAAAACATAGAGTACAAGCACTTTAGGTGTTGCTCAGCTGGTCCTTGAGATGCTCGGTATATTTATGGTCGAGTACTTGCCGACAGGACAGAACATTAAAGTGTTAAGATTCTATATATTAGTTTGCTTTTATAAGTTCATATTCATACACATACATGTGCACAAATGACATAAAGGGCTAGAGAACATGTTACTGAAAATTTTATATACTAATGTAGATGGAATGAGAAAAAACAAATATGTAGCTAAAAGCTATAATTCAACTTAAGGTGCCAGATATTGTCAAAGACAAAACTTGAAGAAAATCTTTTAAATGAGGTCATACTCCTGAGGGCTTCTCAATTTGGAGACATAACAGAACAATTAGATAAGGTGGAAGTGTTGCTCTGCTGGTGAACAGACACTTCAAGGTAAGAGAGAGAGTTATCAACAACCCAAGAGAAGTTGACATAATGGCATTGCAGGTTTGTAATCAGGATGATAAACTGATAATCATAAATGCCTACAGTCCACCAGCAAGCAACACATGGACAAAGGAGGAACTGGATGATAAATGAGAGGGCCTCATAATGGTCATGAGAGATTATAATAAGAGCTGATAAAGATAAATCATGATTGTTGGTACCTGGTGACATTAACTTGAAAGCAATAGACTGTGAGGTATATGAAGCAAGAATGGAAGACATTTGTACTGGCAGATTTGTAAACCTCATCCTGGAGACAGTCATGTACCAACACTTTAAGCAGAAGCAAGAAACAACTACACAGTTGTGTAATTACAGCTGTGAGAAGAGAGGCAGGAAGAGATTTATAAATAAATGTTTTATCATTAAAACATTCTTTGAAAATTATTATTATTATGCATTTACAGTACATATAATTCAGAGAATAACATAGCATTGCAGACGATGAGTCACAATAAAATGGCTGAAGGTTAGGTCATCAACAAAGCATTCTTGAAATAAATTCTTAGTTTATACCTTACATAGGAATGTTCCACATTAAATATCCACAATTATTTTCAATTAAGAGTGTGTTGTAGTTACATTCAAGATAATTATGTGAGGCTTACTGTGTTCATTATTTGATTTATTATATTAAGAATGTTGACATTATATAACTTAAAAATTTAAAATTTTAATTTTGTTCATGTATGCATTAAAAATAGACTACAACCAAATTCATTTCCTCAGTTTGGGTTTTATATCAGGAAAGGTTGTGTTGGCCCCGGGAACCCAGTGTGGCAAGTTGTCAGCAGCTGCAGCTCTTGAGTCGGGACTTTCAGAGAGTACACATGTTGCAACATCTATTATAGATGCTCATGCAGGAGGCCTTGCTCTATTGGCTGCCGATGCTACGTCCAAGAAAAATCTCATTGGTAGATTAGGTAAGGAAAATGAGATATTGTAATTGTTGTACACTGTGTTGTCCATTCATAAAAGTTATTATTGTTTAAATTATATATTAATTTACCAATTCTGTTGGGATTTCTGCTATGGTTTCACTTATGTTCCTGCATTCACTAAATAAAATAGTGAAAAGTGCAAGTTTTGCATTAAATATTAGAGGAGATGTGGACTGTGTTTAGTGGAAGTATTTTATGAAAGAATGTGAGTGAATAAATCAGAATAATGGTATAGACTTGTTCCCACACTGGTCAGGACCAGAAACATGGGAATTATAGGTGATTTGTAAAGTTTGGAAATCACACTCCTAGCATGCAGAACAGTATGATGCACCCTCCCCACAATTTACAGTACAGTGTATTTCTATATTACATTGAAGTGCACACTGTGTGTTGTATATTGTCGTTTTAATGTTAGCTGGGAAAGGTCAGAGTTGTGCCATTTTCATTACCATCACTACAGAAAACTTTCTTAATCCTCATGAAAAAGTGGTTTGTGCTTTTTGTAAATTCTGTAATGTCCTCTATATTTATTTGTTGAATTACACTTTCATTTATCTTTTGAGCATTCTGAATTATTTCCTACAGATTTTTTACAGATGACTGTTCTCTTCATTAATGAACCCTTCAAGCTGTTTATAAGTTTCATCATCAGTCAGGTTTCTATTCTCTGGTAGTTAGCTCTTGTTTGCCCTGTCCCATTAGAGATGCATGTTCTGAAGGGTTGGGTTCCTTCTCTATGAGCTGACCACTCTTCAGACCCTTCACTTCTAGATAACGTAATGCTTGTGACCTGTTCTGCACTTCAAGGCCTGTTGATAGGGAGTGTAGTATTAGTTGTGTGCTGGGGTTACAGTTGCACCTGTCCCTGCTCTTGTGTGGCCTTGCACTTTTTGAAGGGACACTTGCTAATTGTTCTTATTTATAACTGCCTATTTTTTCCTGCCAGGCATCTAGAGTCAAGTTTTGGGGTTCTGCCATCAAGCTTCTATTGTGCCTGGCATAACTGACCATCAGCTTGATGGTTTCCTTCATCCCTGTCTTCTTTGTTTCAGTCAGGTTGTTACGACTTTCCCGTTTGTTTCCACACTTAACTGAGTAGTTTCACAGTGGCTACTGTCTTTCTGCTAGTTGTTGCAGGGCTGCCATCTTCCCACCCCAATGTACTACTGCTAGTCTCTGCCATTTTGGGGCCTCTGGTCTATGATACTGGCTCTTGCCTTTGTGGTGACCTTAGTGATGATTGGTCTCTTTTGTTACTAGATACTAGACTTAACAAACGATACAGGTCTACAATGATAGCCTATTTCTAGTGGGTCTTCTCTTCTGGTGATGGAGGCGGTCTGGTTGTTCCCTTGTTTTTTATAGCAACCTTTACTCTAGCAGCTCCTAGTTTTGTGGTGTTCAGTGGGTGTAGTTATCCCATCATTTGATGTTTCAAGGACCTGCTCAGTTATCTCCACCAGAAAAGGGCATTTCATTATATTCAGTGCTTGATTTGATATACTCTAAAGTGCTACAGTCTATACAGTGATTCCATAACTGTTTCCAGGTCTAATCTGTGGAACATCAACATGTCACATGTGTGTGAGTGTAGATCCCATATTTGTACCGGGTGTTTGGGGACCTTACTACAGTGCAATGATTCCTGGCTGTTGGCTTACTGAGGGTGGACAGAGTTCAACTGGTAGCCTTATAGATCACATTATAAAAAGTCATCCCGCTGCTAAGGAATGCACAGATAAGTAAGAAGAAAGTTGCTTTCTTTATCTTGGTTTCTTTCCTTATATATGTGACAACAGATTTTCTTATCTAAATTAAAAAAGGGGTTATATGTTTCAGAAAAGTCCAGGCATTTTCAATAGAAAAAGTTCCTAAAAATCCCTTACTTGAGGAAGCATCAATGTGTGGGGCAGCTGAAATACTCACATTAAAATTCTGCATTTGTTGCCTGGTAGTTTGCATAATAATAATAAAGCTCTGTACAGTGAAACCTGGTCCCCTCATAGAGGTGCAGAGAGCAGGGGAGCCTTGATCACCCCTCACTGAGGAAACAGTCACCAGAAAGGTAGAATGTAACAAAACAGATAACAGCATGACACTCTAAACCATTCAGAAAACAAGCCACCCTATAGTTAGGTTGCTCACCCTCTAATAGCAGCTGCCCACCATCAGCTGGCAACACTGGGAGCTCACTGATCAGTTGGTGTCATAACTCGATCATTCACCTGGTGCTTACCCATCAGTGACCATAGGGGAGCGAGATCTAGATTTTTTATGGGTTTCCTTAGGCCATTGCTCCTTGCGCCTCCCTGAGGAGGGCCAGGTTCTGGCTTGTAGTCCCCAGTAGACAGAATTCCATTGACTGAAGCCCCAGACTATTATAGTGTATATCAGTCCGATAACTCCAGGAAGCCTCCAGAGCTTACCCAGTAAATGGCGTTTCATTACATTCAAATTTTTTTTTTTTTTTGGGGGGGGCCAGCTTTGTTCCTTAAAAATGGGAATTCAATTCTGGAATTCTGATCCTGCATTCCAGAATCATGAATTTCTGAATTCATGCATTCTTACTGAATTCCAATAACCTGAACCTTTGGGTAATCTGAATAAATTTGAATTAAAATTTTGACTGCTGATTGCGAATAAAAATTCAGGTTACCAAGATATCTGGCAAATGAATACCCAAATAAATTCAAATACTTTAATTTTTGTACTTTTCAGGTAAAAATTTGACTAACTTAAATGTCCAGCTAAGTGGAATGTCCGGCTAACTTGAATGGGCGTAGGCCCCATATACAGTATTTTGGATAATTGAGCATAAACAGTAATTGTAATATATAAAGATCATCATAACATTAAAATCAAGTTACTGGAATTTCATTATAACTCAGATGGGGTTTGCCCCTTAGAATCTGAATTAGTGATTACTATAGTGTATTTTATTTGTAATCTAATTTTTTTAATTCTTGCTTAATTTAAAAAAAAATTAATGTTAATTTATTTGTAATAATGTTTTTATATGAAATAATCTGCAGAAATGTCTATAAATGGCTTGAAGGGATATTGGAAGAAATGGCAGACATGAACTTCGTGTCTAGTCCCACATACCTCACTAAGGATTTACACGTATATCCAGACTTCCATGGCAACAGGTCTCCTCTGGCTGACCCTTCCATGATGGGAATGGTGTGTACACTAGGGCTTTTTCTTCATATGAGTACATGTTTTTCATTGTTGTGTAGATGAGAATGTTTTGGATACACCTTAATTTTCTGAATTGTTTACACTGATGGTTAGAGGAGGACAAAGCAGGTAATGTGATAATAAGTAATACTCTATTAATAGGAACCAAATATTTATGAAATAAATTGCTTGAATACTGTAGTACAGTATATTTAAAACTACATATTTTTAAGCATTGTTATTGTCAGTCTCTTGTTATGGATATAAAAATGTAATTACTGAGAGAATAACATAAGAATAAAGGAAACTGCAGAAGTATTATTGGCTCATGTGAGGCAGCTCCTATTTATGTGTAACCAAACTCGACAAAAACT
The DNA here is from genome assembly GCF_040958095.1 of Procambarus clarkii. Lineage (NCBI taxonomy): Eukaryota > Metazoa > Arthropoda > Malacostraca > Decapoda > Cambaridae > Procambarus > Procambarus clarkii. The sequence goes on from NC_091181.1 coordinate 30,972,806, forward strand.
GAAACCAAATAATTAAGGTTATACATATACTGGACATGGCAGGTTCCCCATGTTGTCTCTAAGAACCAGTGTCATGGGGTCCATCTAATTACCCAAAGTTACCCAAAGCTTCCTAGCATTACAAAAGTAATAAAGAAATATGATATATTACTCACAATGTTGGTGCTGAATGTAGAACATGAAAAAACATATTTTTACTCTGAAATAATATTTTCTAATTAAATTAGATGAAACTAGGTGGCTGCTGATGCAATAAGAAATCGACGATCCAAGCGACAATTTTGTTACTTTAGGTAATTAGACGGACCACTCCCATGAGCTCAGGAGTGATAATATTGTGCTACTTAGAATGGGGCATTTATTGCTTTTCGTTTACTATGAATCAGGTCTCATATGCATGAGGAACTGACCACACAAATGGAATGCATTAGGAAGTAATGTGGTGGAGGCTGACTCCATACACAGTTTCAAGTGTAGATATGATAATTACAGTCTTGTAATTATGTAATAGAGCCCAGTAGGCTCAGGAACCTGTACACCTGTTGATTGATGGTTGAGAGGCGGGACCAAAGAGCTAAAGCTCAACCCCCGCAAGCACAACTAGGTGAGAACTAGGTGAGTACACAATTGCTAAGAGTGCTTTGTTGTTGTTGTTGTGTGTGCACAAGCTCTTGTATTATGTTACATTGTTATCTTGTGCAGTATTACCACAATTCGGTTGATAATCATAATCCAATGTGTTGGCTATTCATTTAAATCAGTATGTACTTAGCTGTATGTTTTCAGTACTTTATTCAGTAAATGTGGTGGCATCCTGTGTTGTGCCGCAACACTTCCCTTGGTCAGCAAGTACGGTGCGAGGCATTGCACAGTATTTAGTACAAATGCAAATTATTATTATGTTGTTTTCCAGTAGATTTTGGATTCACAAGATGAATATATTCATTAATGTACAAAATTCTCATACAAAATAACAATTAATCATATTTAACTTCTTTCACATTGCTTTCTTTTTCAAGGATTGGTCATTCTAAAAAAATCTTAACATCTACCTTTTCCTACTTATTGCATCTGATATGCACTTCAGTTTAATTGAAATAAAGATGTTTAAAGGTACTGTATCTTAAAAACTTAACTTAATGTTTAGGACACTGAAAAATCTAAATGAATAATATTGCAAGTGTTATGATAAATCTTATAACATGAAACACTGGAAAATGTAAATTGACCAAAGTATATACAGATATGCACAATATAGCATACAGCACTAGAGTTTTAGTAACTGAAATACTATACTGTAGATGTGAAAATATATTTTTACAGTAATACTATGTGCTCTATTTCAGGTATGTGGTCTCACTCTGGATTCAAGTAGCAAGAGTTTGGCATTGCTGTATGTTGCAACTCTGCAAGCATTGGTTGTAAGTGCAGTATTAGCATTATACAAATTACTAGCATAATTGCTTTGTTTTGGGTTGTGCATAGCATTTTAATAATAGAACTAGCTTTTAACATGTACTTGAGACATGTGTGAACTTTTGTGCTCATACCAATAAATAATCCTCCCTGATCTTTATATCATATGCATGTTTAATGAGCCTTCTCTGTTGCCATGTTACTAGAACTGATGGTCCAGCTGAAACTCAGTTCATTAGTGGGAATTGATGTACAAGAATAGAATATAAAAAAATAGGAAACGGTTATTTATCATCCAACATCAAAATAAACGATGGTTTGTTGGATGCAAATAGATGGACAGTGGCAGAACTGGCTCATACACATGATTGTGCATTAACTAACTGCATGTTTTTATATTGCAAATGGCAGTATGGGACTCGACAAATTATAGAGCAGCTAACAACCTCCGGTCACAACATTACTTGTGTGTTATTGTGTGGTGGACTCTCCAAATCTCCCCTCTTCATCAGTACTCATGTCGATGCCCTTGGTTAGTATATGAACACAGTATTTTTCCAACCCGTTCTCGCAAATTTAATAAGTCAATATTGACTTATTAAATATGTGCATAGGTGACATACTTAACATAATAGATACCCTTAAAAAGATTCATAGAAAACACCGACCTTACCTAACCTACTTAGTATGTTAAGATAAGCATCTTATTGCTTCGTAATTACAATTATTACCTAACCTATAATAGGTATAGGTTAAGTAATAATTGTAATTACGAAGCAATAAGATGCTTATCTTAAGATACTAACAAGGTTAGGTAAGGTCGGTGTTTTCTATGAATCTTTTTAAGGGTATCTATTATGTTTAGTATATCACCTATGCACGTAGTTAATAAGTCAATATTGACTTTACGAATTTGCGAGAACGGGTTGTATTTTTCATGGTAGCATTCTGCATTGGAGTTGTCTTTTAACTGTTTATTTTGTAGTTTACTAAAAATGTTATGATATTTTGCTTTATTGTTCTGTGCTATTATAACAAATATGAAATATCAAATGGGTTGTCTGATGAATTATTTGGAATTTTTAAATTTTATTTAAATGACATGAATTGATGAACAGTACTCACGCCACTTGCCTGTGTTGGATTTTATCGTGTTGTTGAAGCTCCTCTTAATAGGAGGCTGGGATTTATATGTCAGGCTGTGACCAGTCACATCTAACAGCCTGGTTGACCAGACCATAAACCAGAAGGCCTGGTCACAGACTCGGCTGCGAGGACCTTGACCCTTGAAATCAATGCAAGGTAATTGCAAGGTATAAGGTAACACCCCCCCCCCCCCAGGGTGTGGGAGTGTGTGCCAATAAATAAATTCTATGCTGTCTGCTATATTGAAATAAGAATCATATCGTATACATTCTCCCACGCATCCATTTATTCATACATCTATCTGTCCTACTTATCTTTCTATCCATATATATATCCATCCATCTGCCTATTCATCTTCCTATTCATCTATCCATTAATCAATCCTACAATATATCCATCTATCCATCCATATACCTACTCTGTCTCAGCCAGCCAGACAGACATTCTCGCTTATAGCATAGATGTAATTGTGTAATCTGTGGTGGTCACCAGTGAGCTTAATGGTGTGAAATAACAGATGAATGTTTCCAAGGATTCTCGGCGAAAATATAATGAAAGGATATTTTCTTGGCAAGTTAGTGATTATTGAGGACTTGCTAAAGAATTACGAAGAAAAGTACAATACAGTAATTACGTATGTACTGTATATAAAAAAATGGGTGTGTGACTTGCATCATCATCAGGTATAAATGATGGGAAGTGAAATAATTTTAGGATATTTTTTATGAGATGACATGTTTTTGGGGCATCAGAACAATTAAGTAAAATTGTTGGATGTACTATTAATGCATCATCAGAATGTGAAAATGTTAATTGTGCAATGGCCAGTATTGAATGAGCTCTAGCTACATTGTCTTGAAGGGACTCAGGTGTGATCAAAGTATGATGACAGCATTATGGGGTCTTATGATGACCACTGGTCAAAATGCAGCAGGTACTTGCTACAGTACCAACAAGAAATAGATGCGAGTCTTCCAGACAAGAAGTATGTCAATACTATGTTCATATTATAAGATACTGTAGACTATATATGTAGTAATTAAATAATTTACAATATAACTTTCATGTAAAACTAGTTTTTAATAACCTTTTCTATATTTCAGAATCCAAATATGTACTGTAGTTCTTTATAAGTTAACTGAATGTCAAATGCATAACATTTGACAGATGTTCCAGTGCTCATTCCTGATGAAACGGAGTCAGTTTTACTTGGAGCCAGCATGCTTGCAGCAAGTGCATCTGGCAACTATTCTGATGTCACTGCTGCAGCCCTGGCAATGGGAGGGACAGCTCAGAGCTATAGACCTGAGATATTTAGGAAAAGGTGATTTCCCTGTATCATAACTTTGGTAAAAATGAAAGTTCTCTTTCTCCTTTCATTAATGGTTCTATCCTTTGTCTGCTATGTCTTTTTCCTGTTAATGTGACTATTATAGTGTATATATATATTCAGCAAAACAAAACAGACCATTGCTGTTGAGAATTCATTCATTCATTCTGGTTTGGTACAAACCAGAATGTACCAAATAGCAACAGCCTGTGTGACAGCCCTCAATAAACATAAAGTTGAACAACCAGATATAGGAGCGTACAGAACGTCGTCTAGTTTCCATGTTTTCTCAAAATCATAAAGGATTATTGCTGATTTATTAATAAATATTTTCAGATTAATTGGCTCACATGTCTAAAAATAATATTCTCCAATCTATTTTATATCCTAATATTGTAAATTGACTTTACTTGCCCAAAATAAAGTACATGAATAAGCATTTAAAATTGTAGATGTGGAGACCAATATACTAACAGTATGTCTTATACTTGTTTCCTTAGGTACCATGACCAAAAATATGCAGTGTTTAAAAAGATGCAAATTGACCAGAAGGAGTATAAAGACATCATGCATGTGTCTAAATACACTGTGCAAAGTGGTGGTGATGATGATGATAAGAGCTTAAACAGTCCATGAAAAGTAACCAGTAAGAGCTCAAACAGTCCATGGAAAGTAACCAGTAAGAGCTCAAACAGTCCATGAAAAGTAACAAGTAAGAGCTCAAACAGTCCATGGAAAGTAACCAGTAAGAGCTCAAACAGTCCATGAAAAGTAACCAGTAAGAGCTCAAACAGTCCATGAAAAGTAACCAGTAAGAGCTCAAACACACCATGGGAGTGACTAGGAGGACCTCAAACATAATACGAAAATTGAGCAGGTGGAGTACAAACATGTTAAGTGGCTTGGAGACGTACATACACTAACCGTATCATTTAACATTATCAGAAGGAATAAAAACATGTCATGCAAAGTGGGAGGAGCACAAACACTGCACAGATAGCACATAATATCATGAAGGCCATATTAATGTACATGCCACCCAGGAAAGAACTAGAAAACAACAAAACTAACTTGTAGTTTAAGAGACGGTACAAGGTGGCCAAATCAGAAACAATAAGGTTTAGAAAAAGTACCAACAACAGAGTGCAAAGGCAGAGGCACAAAAGACTGCTAGAAGTTAATGCAATAGGGTCTGGAGGGACACCAAGAGTCTGTTTGAAAATGACAGTGGCTAAAAACAAAGAGCAGTCATGCTATGACATGGCTTTACAAGCTGAAAACACTAAGGGACTAAATTATTAGACTAATAAAGGATGTAAATGTCCTCACCAAAAGCAACAGGGAGGTCTGCAAAGAACTCAATATAATATTCTAGATCAAGCTAGAGTGGATGGCTGGCACAGTTTGTTTGTAGGATGAAAGCCATATTATGGAGAATATGGTAGTAACGGAGGAGGTAAAGAAATACCTGAAAGAATTAGATGTACGCAGAACAGTAGGACGAGAATAGATTTTACCATGGATATTGAAAAGGCAGCAGAATACTATGTAGCCCTCTGACTAAGATCTACAATGTGTCATTAACAAATAAGGACTAACCAGAATTATGCTAGATTCCAACTGGTTCCCATATTTAAGAAAAAATACACACATGTAGCCAAACCTCTATCACGGACCTGTATACAGTACTATTTAAAATAATAGTGGAGATAATCAGGAGAGAATTCTGGAACATCTGGAAAGGATTAACTTTGAAACTGAGAGACAACATGGTTTTAGAAAGAGAAAGGCATGCCTCAAGAACTTGATCACGTTTTATAAAGTTGCCAAGATATGGCCATAGAGAGAATGGTGACTGGATTACATCTTTCTGGAGTGCATGAAAGCCTTTAATGTTGTCATCCACAACCTGCAACTTCAAAAACAGTCATAGTAAGTATAGCAAAAAATCAAGTTAAGGAAACAAAGCTGCTGAAAAAACATTATAAAGTTCTCTTTCTCCAAATACAGCAGAGTGGTAGACGGTTGGAACAAATTAGGTGAGAATGCGGTGGATGCCAAAACTTAGTTTCAAAGCATCATATGATAAGAGTACTAGAAAGATGGAACTCCACAAGTGTAGCTTTCATCATGTAATTACACTTAGCTGATTACTTGAGCAATTACAAGTTGGAAAGTAGGCTGGGGTAACTGAGAAAATACTAATTTAATTCTTGACATTCCATAAAAAATTCAACATTATGCTTAATGATAACTTTGAGCAGATTTTTAACATATTAAAAATATTAGGCATTCCATGTTTTGTGATTCAATAATAGCATCTAGTTTTAGTGCATATGTATTGTATCTTGATATATATTAAAAAGGTTTCAAATGTGTAAACCTGTATTCTTTCATTCTTTTTTTTTTAACATTCTTTTACAGTTATTTCAGAGATTATATCCACAGAAACAGGAAGTAGAGAATGTCTTTGGCTGGGTTATGTATTGGCCCCACACAGTTGACTCATGGGCACTTAATGCAACAAAGAGAAGTAAGTAGAGGTTAAGGGTCATCTCCAAAAAAGTTTCAAGGAGGTCCTCTTTGGGGCTGTCTAAAATAATTAGGAGAGCTAAACTAAACTATGAAAATAAATTCAATCAAACTAGGGGCAACATGAAGAAAACGTGGAGCACTATTTACCAAATATTTGTATCGAAGATCTTGAATAAGAAACCAATGCTAGCCAATGACGATGGAATACTATTTATCTCTGACACTGACATTAAATTCAGTAGTTTCTTCTTATCCATTGGCAGAGTTCTTGCAAATAATATCCCAGCATGCATCCCTAACTAATGTTAAGGACTACTTTACAGGAAACTATCCAGTCTCTCTGTCCCTAACTCCCGCTAATTCCTCTGATGTTAATGAGATAATTTTTTCTCTTAAAGTCAAGTGCCCTTGCTGATATACGGACTCTAATTTACAAAAAAGTCTATAGATTTTTAGCTCTGCCCATTGCATTGGTCTACAACAAATTACTTCAGATTCAGATTCAGATTCAGATGTTTATTCAGGTAAGGTATATACATACAAGTGATGTTACATTAATGGATTGATATATAGATAGAGCTAGTACATACAATGCCTAAAGCCACTATTACGCAATGCGTTTCGGGCAAGAAAACATTAATATCTAGAACTTAATACTAATTGAGCATAAAGAATAAAAGATGTTGAGAACAAATACAAATAAAGATAAAAAAAAGGGGGAACATGACTGAAAAAGCAGCACAAATACAATAGGTTGACAAACAGTGTTGATTAAAAAAAAAAAAAAAAAAGAAAATAACAGACATGGGTTGACAATAGAGGAGTGAGGTAGATTACAGGGAATTTATTAGGTAGTGTTTAGTTTTTATCTTAAACTGGTTGAGAGAGGTACAGTCTTTAACATGGTTGGGAAGGTCATTCCACATTCTGGGCCCCTTGATTTGCAGAGCATTTCTAGTTTGATTAAGACGTACTCTAGGAATATCAAAACTGTATTTATTTCTGGTGTGGTGCTCATGGGTTCTGACAACAACAATAACCTGCTTCTTAAATTACATAATTATGAAGTCAGAGGTCACTTTCTTACCTTAGTGACAGGCTCCAGTATGTCTGTAAATTATTCAATTTCTCCCACCCTACCCATCAACTGGTGTTCCACAGGGCAGTATACTTGGCCCTGTCCTCTTTTTCATCTACATTAATGACCTTCCAAATGCCTCTCAACACCTCAAGTCAATTTTATTTCCTGATGACACAACCTTCATTTTCTCCAGTCCTAACCCTCTTATTCTGCACATTGCTATGTATACCTAAGCTTGTTTAAAAAAGAAAAGAAAAAGAGTGTTTGAGAGGAATCTTGTAGAAACTGGTAAGAGTAATTATAATGTTTCCATGATTCATTGCTTAACTTTTCTGAAAATCGTAAAGTTATTGTTTAGTCAGAGTTGATTTATTTTTTGTATTGATGCAGGTATTTTTTCTCCTTATTTCATGTATGACTAGCCATCCTGTGAGGGGAATATTAGATGAACTTATAGCTAGTTTTTTATCTACATTGTGTAATATTTCGTATATAATAGGGTAGCAGCACATTGTTGTGTATACCTAAACTTATTAATAAAAAAAAATGAATGACAGTAAATACTTACCTAAATAAAGTCCATCTTTGGCTAACTGCTAACAAACTCACCCTTAATATTGGTAAAACCTACTATATTTTGTTTGGTAATGAATCCTCTGATCAAATTAATCTAGGAATTAACAGTATTCAAATTAGTAAGAAAGTAGGTGGTAAATTCCTTGATCTTATTAACGAGCTGAATTTCCAGGGCTACATACAAAATATACCCAAAAAGTTTCTAAAACTTCATTGGGAATTCCCAATGAGAACTCTAACAAAGTATCTTTCTTTCAATTCATTGCTATGACGAGCTTGTCGGAATCTATAGAAAAGTTCGTGCCTTTTTCTAGTGAGGAACTCATTGACGTGCAACAAAAACAAAATGCATGCAATCAATGCAAACAAAAGCAGCTGTCTTTGCTGACTATCTTCCAGAATTTATCTTGCACAATGGACTTCCAATTATCACCGTATAACTATTACTCTTGGTTGTTGTTGTTGTTTAAGATTCGCTACTCAGAACAATAAGTTCCAGTAGCACGGGCTATGGTGGGCCCGTACACTCTTGGGTCCAGCCCCAGCCTCCAATACTGTAATTCAAATTGCACAACAACCATGCATCCTCTACAGTCCCCCCTGTAACACGTGCCGGCACCTCTCCGACCACCACAGAAAACGTACAGGCTGTCCACACAGACAATTCCATACTAAGCAAACTGAGTTACTCGTCATACTGAATTTATCTGAATACAAGTAACACTCTAGAGGCCTCGACGAGGACAGGAAGCCGGCGGTTTGTCAAAGGTCTACCCACTTGCACTGGAGATCTTTTCAAGTTGGATTTTACAATTTATCAGAGTTTTTGCATTTTCCGGCTTCAAAGAGTAAGTAGTTCCATGGGTTTAGTCACCGAACCCATTATATGCCTCTGTAACCCTTTTCACTACCGCCCACAAGATGGGTATGGGGTGCATAGTAAATGAACTAAACTAGCATGGGTTTATAACCCTGTGGGTGAAAAAAACATCTGTTCTCAGTCCTACAGTCCTTTACATTGTGGCTTGTTGAGCTTGAAACCGTTGCTCCTTGTTCGTGTTACATCTGACCTTTTGAAGAAATTAGTCCGGATCAACATCCTCCAAATTGTTCAGTATTTTAAGTTTCAATGAGATCCGCCCTGTAATGCCTGGTTTGTAGTGTTGTTAGCCCTGTGGCCCTCAACCGTTCCTGATACGTGAGTTAACTTAGCTATGGAATTATTTTTGTTGCCTGGTGCTGCACTTTCTCCAGACAGCTATGTCCTTCAGAAGATGAGGTCTCCATGCTTGGATACAGTAATTCAAATGGGAGAATACCAGAGATTTATACCTGAATTTACAACTGAATCACTATCTTCTTTTCCTTAAAGTTAAAAGTACGCTTGATTATTCAAAGTGTTTGGTTAACGTTTTTGACTGCTGTCCGCACCTATTGTGCAACTTTGATGGGTGGATTTTGACTCCAAAGTCCTTTTCTTCATCAATCTGCTGCAATGTAATGTTATTTGTTGTTGTTGTTTCAGATTTAGCTACTCAAAACGAAGTGCCCATGTAGCACGGGATATGGTGAGCCCGTAACAGTCATACGTCCGTTACGGGCTCGTTATTAATTTGGCAGAAGCCCGAAACACTTTACGTATTAGTGGCTTTAGGTATAGCATATATATACTAGCTCTATCTAGAAATCCAACATTCTGTTGTTACTAATTTTATACGTATATAATTTTACCTGAATAAGCATTATTATTATTATAACTTCCTACAGTCTTGTATTTTGTGCGTTCGATCATGTTTGTGCCCACAAACATGATCGAACACACAAATGTGTAGTGTTTACGCTGGCGGGCGGTGGTCTTACCAAGCCCGGATTATGTCCGTTACATCACTAAATTTTATTTAATAATTATATGCCTGTTAAGTAGAAGATTTTAAATTTTAATAACATTATAATGTGGTTTTAATATTAAACAATTATATATATACGAAACATACAAATTTTATGTCCGAAATGGTAAAAATATATGTGCGAAGTGTCCCGTTGAACATCTAAATTATTTTCTTCTCTATATTTATATAAAATTTTATATCTAGATTGCAAGTGTTATTGTATTATATGTATTCATCTAAACAGGTACAATACTTGTGTGTAGCTTCTTCGTGAATAAAGAGATTAAATGTGAGTATCTGACTGGTCACTCCTGAAGAATGTAGGTGACCTCTAGAGATTGTCAGCACAGATAGTACACTCTTATTATTGTACCTTCAATGCTACAATTATACAAATATGAGATATTGTAACATTGTCAATTGTATCTAAAATGTATTTGAGGCAACGTAAAGCATCAAATGAAGCGTGTCATTAGGAAAATATAATGGTAGAAATTGTGAGTGTGGATGCATGAGGCAGGAGGGAGGAGGAGTGTTTACAAGAGCAGGCGGCAGAGGGCAGTAGTGTTACTGATGAACTACGCCCAGCTGGTGAGGCATTACCTCCTCCATTTACACTCTGGCTTATCTCCTAAATGTACACGTTATTCACCATAGTTGCTGTGCATGGGTAGTCCGAGAATATAGAGTACGGTGTGCGTGAAGGTTTTTGTCTAGTTTTCGGCGAAAAGTGTTTGGATATGAAGGCGGGGCTCGCCAAGATGGCTGAAAAAAAAAAACTTCAACTTGACGTTAGGAAATTAAATGTCAAGGTGTTAGCCCGAGCTCCAGTATGGCATTTTTGCATTTCCATATGCATGATTTCGAGTGTAATTGTTTTCTATATGCGGGAGATAAAGGTTGGGGAGGCGAGGATGATGAGAGACCCGGTGTGGTCTGCCCCTCTTCCCCCCGTGTATGGTGAGGTGGGCAGGAGCCTCCATGGAGCCTCACCGCTCACAGTGATGGTGAGGGGTGAGGGTGTGAGGGCCCGGGGTGGCCAGGGGGCCCACCAGCACCAGGCCAGCAGGAGAGGTGTGTCACTGGGGGAGGCAGGGCGCGGGGAGGGTCCGGGTGAATCATGGCATTTCCTGGCAGCCTCTTCACATGGCTTGTTCTCACACGAAATAAAATGGTTTGGTTTTTAATTTTAGGAGGAAACGTTCCTGAGTGAGTTGAATTTAAGAAGATTCTTAATCATGAGTGTTTTCATATATATCTTGTTTTATATCTTTTATCATGATTAAATTTGCCCATCTTTGAGATTAAAATGGAAGCCTAATGGTCTTAAACCTCATTAATATTATCCGGCAAAGGCATTTTGACCATTAGTCATTTTGTAGAAAAAATTTGGGAATTAAATATTTTATATATCCATCATCCTAATCTTGTTGAAGATTGAAGCTTGTTAAGATTCGATTTCATTTCATTCGTAATACATTCATAACTATTATGGGTCGGGTAATGTTTTGCAATATTTTTAGCACTTTCTCTTGAAATTTACTGTACCTTTGCAATAGTTACCTTGGCAATCTGTATGTAAACCGTCTCTTGAAGTGTTCAACCACTTGAACTAGTCGGCACAACAACGGCTTCACTTCTTTCAGGTCGGTGTTCAATCCCCGATGTTCCAGGTTATTGGGCACCATTCTACTGTATCCCAAATCCTTATCCTCGTATCCTTTCCAAGTGCTATAGTCATAATGACTTGGCACTTCCTCCTAATAATTACCTTACCTTTTGAAATGATAGGTATCTCATACCGTATTGAACTCATAATTACCTTACCTTTGGACTGTTCCCCTTTCAAACCCAAGATAGTTCATCGGTAGATTTTAATTTTAAAACGTACGTTCCGACTTATACGGATTTAACAATTAACACGTTCGTGAGACGTGTGTGTACCCTAGGGTTGTGCTACATATCCATGTTTATGCCCAGAAATGCACATTATGTGATACATAGAAAAAGCAAGAATAAACCTGTTTCATTGTGGTAGTGAGGATAGGTTGTCTAGGATAGGTTAGGTCATAACTTCATTAGCTGCACGGCTACTGGAATGCAGTTTAACTATTAATATGATAGTTATGATTTGGCCCTATGTGAATTTGCAACTAATTACTGGACATTTATAATGTGGCTGTGCAAAGTGACCGTGACAAGTGACGGAGATTTAAGGCTTGTACTGATTGCCTATAGGGGCAGAGCACTGTCTGCATGGTTGTATAAAGTGAGAATGGTGCAGAAAGGCCACATCACAAGGAACCAATGCCAGTTGGTTCCTTGTGATTTCCTTGCAAGCAGCTCATCCTAACTCACATTATTTAACCTTCACAGATGATGGTTTGTCGTCGTGTGCAAGGGGTCTGTACATGAAGACTATGCGTGTTAATTTGTATGTGTAAACCTGCTAAAAAATATGAAATACGTGTATAGTGTTAAAAATTCAAATTTATGGAGAAAATTACCAGTTGGGAAAAATGTCAATAGCCTCAGGAAATAAGTTACCCTGAATGAAGTGGCTGGGAGAGGCCCATAGCATTTTGCACTATTCATGTATAGTTAATGTACTACAATGATTCTTTGTGAACCAGTGGCACAGTACCCAGTAGATTTGTACTGTATCTTAATGGCACTGTGCCCTGTGAACCTATTTTCAGTGCAGTATATCCAGATTCCTTGGGTAATGAAGTCTTGCTCAAGTAAACCATTTAATATGGTACTCCAATAACAAAACTGCATAAAATCTGACTTTAATATAAATTTTTTCTATTTATATACGGTATTATAGGCTAGAATTTTTTTACATTTTGATTCTAATACTAAAATCATTTGGAAACATTTAAAATTGTAAATAAGTTGTTAAATGTATAGTAATTTGCTTTTCGTGAACGAAGTACGCTCCAACAAAAATGTCGATTTCCTCCAATTGCAATTGATTGCATTTATATTATGACTGAAATAAATTATTTAATCGTATCTGACCTGTTTTGTGAATGGAAATTACATACCACTACAGAGACCTGACAGCTTAAGTGTCAGGCCCCTGGCGCTTCGGATTCGTAGTCCTAATGTTCCGGATTCGATCCCCGGTTTGAGGAGGAAACAAATGGGCAGAGTTTCTTTCACCCTGATGCCCCTGTTACCAAGCAGAAATAGGTATCTGGGAGTTACACAGCTGCTACGGGCTGCTTCCTGGGTGTGTGTAACATAAAGGTAGCCTGGTCGAGGACCGGGCTGTGGGGATGCTAAACCCCGAAATCATCTCAAGATAACCATTATATAACACAAGAATAGACAAATCACAGATGTATCTCCTTCATGTGTTCCAATATATTTCACTCAAATATATATTTAGAAACTTAATTTTTTTAAATTTGTGAAAATGTTGTAAATGTACAATAGCTATAATATTAGCATTTAGTTTGATATATTTGTTTTGCATTCTGAAGTGGAACTTTATCTTGGTTAAAGATATATTACCGAGTTTCATCCAGAGGTTTTTCAATCTTTTACAACTTGCTGCAGATTGAACAAGGCATTATTCAATTCACATCACACTGATCATGGCACCAAAATTATCAAGGAAAACTGTGATTTTTAGACATTAAAAAAAATTGGTGCCAGCTAATTGAAAAAACACAACCACCCAAACTACTGACTACCAGCTTGTCGCTTAGCATTGTCAGGTAGTGGCTATTTATGAAAAATACTTTTCCAAAATCTACATCGACAATTTCTTTAAATTTTTCTTTCATTCTGATTTTCCCTCCAAACTTCAACACACCAGTGTATGAAAAATGCTGGTTTCTACAAATGTAAAAGAGTTGTGGTTGCCCTAATTAGAGTAAGATAAGTATTCAGTATTTTAGTTTTGTCCTATGAGATCTGTGAGAAGTCTTGTCTCTGCCCTTCATACGAACAACAATAATCATTTCAAGAGAAATTGTTTGAAAATGGTGAATGGAGTGATTGAAGTGCTTTAATATTTATTAGTACTTGTAGCTGGTCTTCAGTGAATGACCCTTGGGAAGTTAAGGCTGACTTGCTGGCCAATAGCTAAACTACAGCACTGCACAGTAGCTTAATAACATGTTGTCTATGCACAAAAAAAATTATATCTCCCAGAACTTTTTTTGTTGTAATATTGTTAAAATGCAATCCTTTATCACTTAAAGAAAAAAGTGTGCGCGACATACGGCTGTGATAGGACGAAGAAATCTGGCAGCATTCGGGTATTGACAGTGTGCATGCCAGCGACAGTGTGCTTGAGCCCGGCAGTGTGGCGGGGGTTGCTGCAGATATTTTTACATAATTACTGTATTTCAATGTCTCTTTTTTTTTTTTAATTTGTCTAATATATGACAAATTTGAGCTTTGTTATAGCTCATTAGCTAAATTTGAGCTTTGTTGTTATATCTCTATCTAAACGACATGCATTTCCATAGTCGGATGCAGTAATGTTATTACTTGTTAAACTTCTTACAGCATAGATATTAAAGCTTTTCCCAAAAAATACTCATGGGTTTGGTGCTGAAATAACATAACGTAACATTACCTGTTATTTGGTTAAATTTGCTGTTCCTCTTATAACTGACGCACACTCGACAGAGTATTGGTACTGTATGTTCAATAATGATTGGTAAACTACATTACAATATTCCACTTGAAACACAAAATTCAGTGCTAATAATTAACTTGTACAATTTCTAATAGCCTGCTGGGGATCGTGAGAGATGCAGACAATAAAGTGTGTGGTGGTTGGAGATGGAGCAGTGGGTAAAACCTGCCTGCTCATCTCCTACACAACAAACAAATTCCCTTCCGAGTATGTTCCAACGGTATGTATAGTAACAAATTATATTTTATTATATCTTATATTTTGAGGGAAAAAAAATTTTCATGATTAAGATAAAAAAAAAGATTTGAGTTTCAAGTTATAACATAGACCTTTAATTTGACTTTATTAAAACATTAAATTATATTTCCAGGTATTTGATAACTATGCAGTTACAGTAATGATTGGAGGGGAACCATACACATTAGGCCTTTTTGATACTGCTGGTAAGTACCGTACAGTATTATAATTTGAAGACTTGTGCAATACTAGATAGACAACCCTTTTTAGGGTTGTCATATGCTCCTCTGACTTATTCTTGCTTATTCCATTCTTCCTTCATTCCATTATTACACTTATCCCATTCATGTCGTTCACCTTATTCTTACCTTCTTCTTTTACCTCACTCTTGCCTTATTTATTCCCCGTGCCACCTCTTGGGTGGCTTAATCTTCATCAATCAATCTTTCCCTTCACAATTGACTTTATAGTGGTACAGGAGGGACCAAAATGTCATTGTCTCTTCCTCTTCTAGTGTGTTGGTTTGGTCATCACAATGTGAAGAGGTCCACCTCGGGGCAACCAAACAATTCAGAGCCAACAGAAGGATGCGCCATCAGTGGTTCACTGTGTGGAAACCCGATTGTACCCCAATTGGGCTTCGGAGATGCATTGGGATCCTAGGAATGGTAGTAGCACTCCAGATAGCAAGTCTTTTGACCATGTCGGGGTACAGTTGACTAAGGCGCATCTGGGAAGATCTCTTGTATAGGTTCAAACCCTCATCACAGCCCTTGTGGCTTTGTTCATTTAACCAGTACAGTGCCTGGAGTCAAACCCTGCCTAGAAGAAATACTTTGCAGGCAAAGTTCAGGCTCTCGCACAAACACTCGATCACCGAGATACGCAGGTCCAATCCAACACCTGTCGGTGATGCTACTGCAGGCAGAGCAGAGCTGCAGAAGGCAAGGAAAGAGAGATGCTCACGGAGAATTCCAAATTAGCCCCAAAATGAACCTTGGCCGTTGCCTGTATTTTCCTGTCTACTTTCTGGGTGCTTTCCTGATGAGGGTGATTGCACCAAGTCCCTGCTTCCTGTGCCTCTTTGAGGGAGCCAGGTTCTGGCTCTGGTCTCCAGTAATCCAACTAGATGCCCATTTCTGATGTAGCTTAGTACAGTATTTAAACGCTTTCTCAGCGACATTGCTTCAGGAAGCCACAAGGGGTTTCCCTGAGAAAATGTTGTATTACATTACAACATGTTGTATATATTGTACTACAAAATAAAGTACAGTACATATAGAATGTGATGCAATAATTTTATATATAAAAATGTAAAGTAGAAAATCACGCAATGGAATACTGTATTAAAATGTTAAATTGCATAAATGTCTATAAAGTTTTTTTGGGAGGCTGAGTTGGACAAGCACCCCAGAAAACTAATGAAATTTGGAAACCTAAAGGTATTAATGTAGGTTAATACTGTTTTGGAACTATCCCCACAAGAGCCTATATCATAAAATGTAACTGGTTCACAATTATCAAGGTTGATTGGGACTATAAATTTGAATGGGTTGAGTTAAAATTGTTTCAATACTTTAGATTGAAAGCTTGCAAAATAAGAATTGTACAGATACTGTACAAATATTTTGATCAATACTAATACCGTAATGTACAGTACTATAAAAGACTGAATTGATATTTAGTGTTTTTATCAGAATTGTACCCACCTGTGAAAAAAATGTGGAAAATTACTGATACTATAGTACTGTACCAAAATAGGCTGGTAAGATACTGATACTTCAAAATACCAAGGCTTAATGCCTTTGTGAATGTTTTATACATGTTCAGCTTTTGTTATGTATGCCACTGATTATGTAAGATTATAAATTGTTAAATTTTTCAGTGGTTTTGCATGTGTATTTCAGGACAAGAGGATTACGATAGACTGCGGCCCCTTAGCTATCCCCAGACAGATGTATTCCTAGTCTGTTTCTCAGTGGTGTCTCCATCATCATTTGAGAATGTCAAGGAAAAGGTGAGTTATAATGTGGGATAAAGTTTCCAATATTTTGGTTGCTAAACTTCATGAGTATTGCAAATTATTAGCTCTATGCAATGTTTATCTTCTGTTTGGTATTCATTATGTCTAAAAAAAAAGTCTAAAACTGATTAGTTATTTAAAATAAAATTATTTTCTTCACTTACCTGAAAGCATATTTCTAAATGTGCTAGATAGTACAGTACAACCTTGCTTCAATGACAGCACTGTACAGGACCAAACCCAATTCATTGCAGTGAAGGATTTGTTGCAGTCAGAAATGCCTCAAAGTTGCATTTCCTACATCCTATAGGCTAATTTCACTTGGCAAAATTTTAATTTCAACCTATAATAAACTACTGTACCACCTAAAGAACATGCATGTTAAAAAAAAATTTTTTAACCACATCTAGCTCATTTCTCATGTCCCCAGCCTCAATGTTAACTCTCAAAAGATAGCAGGACCATACCTAAGTGAACAAAAACATTCCCAACTTAAAATTTGGTTTTAAATATTCTCAATACCTTTCCCAAAGCTCCAACTGTTTCTTGTAATGTTGAGTCCATCCACAAAAAGTCCTCAAAAACATGATTGGAGCCATATTGAGTTACCATTCATACCCAGATATTTCTCACTCTCTGGGCTGATTTTGGCGAGCAGAATTATAATTTCAATCTGTCATATGAAGGGTAACGACAAGAGAACCTGTGTGTAAAGAGATTAACCACATCTAGCAAATTTCCTTCATCCAAGCCTCAAAATCTCATTTTCAAAGGAACGGGGGTTCATATTTTACTGAACAAAAACCCCCTACCTGGAAATAAAAAAAAAATGATAATAATTTGGTTTTTAATATACTCATTCGCTTTCTCAAATTCCCAACTCTTGTAATGTTGCCTTCATAAGTGAACTCTGTCCCACCATCCTAAGCAAATCCACACAACCCCAACTTCTGGAAACTCTTCTTTGTTGAATCAGGTGAGTAAATCTGGCATGGAAACAGTGTGTTCCAACCAGAGGTTCGGCGAATTGAGGTTCTACTGTACTGTAATATATCTAATTAGATCTAGCATCTTTTTGGTTGTCTTGCTTAAACATATAAATTATTTCGGAGGCAATCACTGTTTCATATATTTTTGTTCCATGTATTATTAGTTCAAAAGCATTAGAACATGTAATGGCTCACAGTAAGAATTCTGGGCAAATGTGGTTATGTTTAGCTGGGCATCATTGTTATGTATATGAAACTTAAACGTAATCTGATGTGTTACATTACCATTTTAATCACCCTTGCCTAAGGATTTTTGTATCTAAATGTGCAAGAGAGTGTGTGCTCTCATTTTACTAATAACACAATTGTGAAAAAATTGCAAAGATAAAAGTATAGTAATGTGCAACCCTCCCTAGTATATGGAATAATTGGTATACGTATCTTTGCTTCCAAATAATTGAAGTTCTGGATAAAGTTAGCACCAGGTAAGGAGTGTTTTGTGGAGCTCCACTAAAAGTCCTCTGTGTGATTTATATGTGGAGTTGTGCAGTTGGCTAATTTTGGTAGTTTGTCAATTATGTAAATTGCTTAATTAAGAAAATTGTGCTATATGCCTGAAAAGGATGAGGGCTTAGAAAAGTAAATCTGGAATCATTGTTAATATGGGATTAAATATTTTTCAGTGGGTTCCAGAAATTACTCATCACTGCCAGAAGACTCCATTCCTCCTAGTGGGCACACAGATTGATTTGAGAGATGATGCTGCTACAGTAGAAAAACTGGCCAAGAATAAACAGAAGCCAATAACCTATGAACAAGGTGACAAGCTGAGCCGTGAGCTTAAGGCTGTCAAGTATGTTGAATGTTCTGCACTTACACAGAAAGGGCTCAAGAATGTATTTGATGAAGCCATTCTTGCAGCCTTAGAGCCCCCAGAACCCCAGAAACGAAGGAAATGTGTTGTTCTGTAGGGTAGGACACATCCACTGTAGACCTTGGAGGAGCCCCAAACATACACGATGTGCAAGATTGCCTTTAATGGTCAGTAGGGTTTTTGTGGAGTTAGGTTTGCCTCTGAAGCTTACTTGGATGAGAATTTGCCATTGTTACAACTACAGGAGTGTGTGTTTTATTATTACAAGGTATGTTCCAGTAGTGAATGATGGAAGATGCCAAAGTTTGCATTTCTTAGTGAATGAATGAAGCTTCATGCAGCTTTGGGGCTGAACTCCTTGAAATTTAAGCAACCTAAGCACAAGAAATGGCTGCCAGGTAACATGGGTGGAGGAGCGGTATTGTGCAGCAGAATACACTACTCGCACAACCTCCTTTTCCATCACACCACAAACCTATTCAATCAATATATTTAGGTTTTAAGGCATATTGACTTTGATGGTCATTGTGTGCCTGTACCATAAACCTGTTGTGTTCCCATTTGCCCTATCCCTTTTTCCTGGGTCAGCATCCAACCTGTGCCACTTGAGGACCTGATGGTTCCATTTGGTTTGCTTCCAGTTAGGTCAAGTGTGTCCTTTTAGTTTTTTAGTTTTTCATGTAAACATTTCATGTTAACTTCTATAGAGACTATGAACACAAATATCATCCAATTCCAGTCATCTTTTAATTATCTGTTAGATTCATTTTATTCATAAAACAGTGATGAACATCACAATTTTCAAGTTTATTAGTATTCACTCTTTCTCTCTTGCTCTCTTTCTCAACATTTAATGCATCTCATCATATTTACTAGTAATGGAATTAGAAGTGTTAATAATTAAAAAGTAACCAATATTTGTATGAGCTTAACTTCTGATATAACTGCCTCAGACTATCATAAGTTTCCTATTCTTACATAAACACTTATAACTGATGTGTATCTAATGACTATATCTTCTTTTTTATTGTAAAATAAGTGCAAATTTAGGAGTGTCAATGGATTAAACCTTGGTTTTGTGGGCTCAGAGACCAAGATAATCCCCAAGACAAGACCATTGATTTAATATTATTATAATTACTATGTGGTGTGCCTGAGTAAGAAACTAGGTTTGAAGTAAGTGGCATTTATGCAAAGGGGTTATCAATTATTGTTCACATTAAAGCATGTTGTTCCCAGTGTTTTGTGTTCATGTACAGCAACAATGGCTTGTAATGAGTCGCCCACCTACTCAGTCCTAAGTGCTGACTATCGTATGGGTGCTACAAGACAATTGGGAACGTCTGATGTAGTAGAAATATATATATATTAACTTAGTAGTTGGCTCAATGGTATGAATCATTATTTTTGTACAAAATCTGTAAATCTGAAAGTAGTATTCCATGATTATCTAAATTTCTGCTGCTTCAGACACAAAGTTTGGTGATAACCAGATGGTTGGTAGCTACCTTGCCTCATGTTAACTAACCCACCACTGGTCTTGGTAGGGAGCTCTTGTTTAAAAATAACCATAGTTGCCATGTCATGTTGACCATTGCAAATAGAAGACAGCTTGATTGTCTTTTAAAGTGTGATAAAATCTGATCATTTTGAGAGAGTTTGGTATTTATGGAGGGAGTTACAAATAAACCATTTGGATTGGATTGATTGTGTTATTGTTCCAGGTGTTTCAATGGCCCTTTAAAAGTGGCCATCTTCATTTGTTGATCTCTCATGCAATGCAAATAACAAATGATTAACATTTTGCTTAAATACCAGTGTTGATCATATGCTTACAATAGCCCCAGTCGTGCATATCCTTGTTGAATGTCCTGACTTCCGGGACGAGCGTGTCTTGTTTTCCGACCGTCCCCCCGCCGTCTCTTTGTGACTCGGATACTTTTGATATTGTTCGCCTTAGGCGTTTCTGTTCTCGTATTGGCGTCCTTAGTGATATTTAGCGCCCTCTGATTATCCTGCGCATTTGATGGTGTTACATAGCCTTCCCGGTTTGGTGCCTTTTTGATAATTACTTGCTTACAATAGCCCATTTGACCACCCAACATTCCATGGGATGGCCAGAAAATAATTTGAAGTCAGACTTAAGCTCCTAGTCCTACATCAGCAAATGACAATGACTGTACATACCTAGGCCACCAGAGTGCTCTTCATTGTATGTATATGCAATTACCTAATTTTAGTTATAGGATGAGAGCTATGCTTGGGGGTGTCCCATCTTCCCAGTACTGTCAAATGACTGAAATTACTAACAGTTTTGGTATTCAACCCCTTCTCATTTAATATGTTTAATCACCTACCACTGTTTGCAAAACAACAATTTCTAATACTTTATGGCACCTTTTACGGTTGATCCAAGACCTTCTTGAAGTTGCTAGTTTCAAGAATTCCTGTCGATTTTGTCAATTCTAATTGCAGTACTACAGTGCATCCTTGCCCTAACAAAAAAATTCTTGGGACAGTCCAAAAAAATTGTATTTGGTATTAAATTAAATTATTTAAATTTTTATGACACTTCATCACTGTGATGCAGGGTATGCGAATAATTTGGTCAGGTCTTCATCTGCAGATAATGAAAATTCCCAGAGATACTTATAGCAGTCTAAACTGAGCAGTAGTATTATCTAGGAGTCTGCTGGTGATCTATATCGCCATTGATTGGGTGATGCATAGATGTGTGGCTGCTCTTGCATGATAGTATGATAACAGATGGAATTACTGGTGTTGATTTCACTTTCTCAATTTCTCCTTAAAAAGGCAGATTCTTTGGCTAACTCGTCAGCTCTTATCATTCATTTGGAGGCTAAATTTGAGATGAAATCCACATGAAATGGACTCTGTTACTTTCATTAATAATTTTGATGTGTGTGTGTCTAACTTCAGACACAAGCATGTTAAGTTATATCTTGAGGAGTTGAGTGCAATTAAGGATGATAGTCACTTACTATTAATGTATCAAGTTTTGAGACTTTTACACATTTCGGTGCAAGAAGCAAGGCAAATTGTTCGGTCTGAAGGGTAGAGGCCCTGTTGTTTTTACAGGCGCCCCACTCAAAACTTACAATTCAAATCTGGCCTCGGGCCAGGCTTGGAGTAGAACAACTCCCAGAACCCCATCAAGCAGGAAAAATAAAAGCTATCACCCATTGTCAGGACAACTGCACTTTCACCTGCACGCATTGGGTGGTTCCCTACACCATTGTATTTTGAATTCCACTCAAAAACAATGCTCAAGAGTCATATTTCCAATAGGCATTATATTTTAAAAACTGCAGGTCAATTTGGGCGGAACCATCAGTGTCATGCTGTCAGAGAGAATGCTTTGTGGGCAGAGCATCAATATTGCTTAAGGCTTTGAACTTTGCCTCAAGATGAAGCTTGGGCTGATTTCTAATTTGCTTCTTGGTTGGAAAGGTGGTACTCTCCCATGGTGCAGGAAAGCACTATTGTTCTCTCTTGGTAGACATGATAAATCTGATACCTTTTGAGTTCAGATCAAGTTTTAGTTATCCATTTGGAACAGTGAATAATAATAAATAAAATAAAGAAATTCTGGAGGGCTTCTGTGCAATGGTTAAGATAAGCTAGCCTAAGTATTTTTATACCAATTTGACAGTTAAGTTCAGTGACACGATCAGCGATGCCTGGAATTTTAAGTTCCCTTCTCATATTAAGTATCTTTGTGGTACAAGAGCACCCAAGGATTATCCTCAAGGCTTCGTTCTTCAATTTTCAAGCCCTCCAAGCTTGCTTTCAGGCATCAAAGCAAGCAGAGGTGCAGCATAATCCACTAAAGATCTGATGTATGCAAGGTACATCTCTTTTATAATTCTGGCATTGGCTCCAGCCTGAGTGATAACCTGCAACAGCTTTGAGCTTCTCTTTATACTGATGACAGAGTCTGAATACAACAGGACCATACAGTGGCACCTCAAGGCCAAGGTATTTGAATTTATTTACATAGTCAAGCTGGGAGCCGCCATACATTTCAAGATCAGTGGGCATATTTGACATGTAGGTTTTACATTTTAATTGGCCAGTTCATGGGAGTGTGTAATATGATTAGTTACCCAGCATAACTTCTTGATCGTGTTTACTTACAAATATAATACAGCCAGTATTTGGCTTCTCTAACCAAAAGATTAAGAAGGTTAAGAGATTTGGTAATAGGAAATCATCATCATAATTTTTAAGTATAAAATGGCATAAATATTGGTTAAGTGGTAAAAAATTAATTTCCAAGGAGAGGTGTTACTTAACAGCCTTCACTTAATCATCACAAAGCATTAACAAGTGTATTATAACCAAGATTGTAAAGTATAAATTTTTGTCTTAAAGACATTGGTATTGGTTAAGCCTCAATAAATGTGAGATATCTGTGGTGGTCTTGGGTGACTAATTGCAGACAGTTTGCGGGGCAATTCCTTCATTAGTTTCTGAAGTCACATTTTGAAACCCTTTCTCTCAACCTTATTGTGCCTCAATAATGGTGAGCCAACTCTTGCATGTGAATGTCTGCAGGTATTGATCTATTTACTCTTTTGGATTTTTTGGATTTCTAGTGGCAAATTAGTAATGATCTTGCTATACATAACCTTCAGGATTTGGCACATTTTGATAACTGCTTGTGATGTTCTTTTTAATAGTTACCTTCCATCATTATTTGTCCCTTATTTCTCTTCATTGTTACTTTGAAAATTGAAGTAATTTACATCTCTTGCTATAATTCCTGAAAATACAGTACACGCAATAATGAAATCCTTATTAATGCTTGGCTAGACTTCTTATGCAGCCATCATTTGTATGCTCAAACTAGGATATATTTCTCAAGTAGTGCAGAGATGTTTCATGTTCAGTAGTTATTAAAGTTTGCAGTAGTTAGGAGTTGGATGGGGAATGGTGAAAAAAAGACAAACTTCCTACAGTTTACTAAACACTTAATCAATAAAATAAAGCTCACAGTTTAACATTAAAAGTAATGATACCAGTGTAAATACTTAGTTACTTCTAGCCTAGTGACTTATTAAAATACTGTATGTAAATATTTCAAACAAGATGCATCTTAGAAGTATAAAATTCAATGAGTAAAATAGTGTTTCTGTTAATGCTATTCTTAAATGGTGACTGAAGAAATAGATTACTACAACAGTTCTCACATTCACACACTATCTATAGAAGTACTAAAATTAATTTCAGATAATAGACAATAAAATATATAAAACTTAAGTGTAAAACTACAGTAAGTATATAAAGACTAAATACTATGGCAGTGCTCACAGCTGAAATTGTGCTGTCTCATTGCAGATTCTGATGATTACAGGTCTTGAATGGAACTTTCTTTTTCTCCTGAAAGTAAAGAAGACATAATAAATGTTGACGCTAAAATAACAAAACCATGATTATACTTTATGCTGTATAGTGTACAGTATATGTAGTTCCCGAAACCAGCAACAGATGACATGAATTGACTTCGTTATTTATCTGACAAAATTATTATACAATATTATATTTACAGGGTTCCAATAGTACAATTGGGTTCCTTCTCGACTTGCAATAGAGAATTCCGAGTTTGAATCCTGGGTGGGATAGAAATGGTTGGGCGCTTTTCCTATTACCTAATGCACCTGTTCACCTAGCAGTAAACAAGGTAACCACAAGTTAGTCAGCTTTTGTTGCATCCTGAGGAAGGTAAGTAATTTGCCTGGGGAGGAGGGGGGAGGGGGCTCGATATAAACCTAACATGTACTGTATGTATAAACTGGCTGCCTGTCCCCCTGACACAATGAATTATTACACATTTTAACTTTTTTTTTTTTTTTAAATGTTTAGTCTTTTAAAGTTAATCAGGAACGATCATGCCATTTCTGACTCCACTATGTGAGTCAATCGGTGATGATTTAAGGTATCACATAAGATTTAAAAGTCCTACGTGTACAAAGGACTCGCATATACTTCCTCATGCTTCCAGTTTACTTCCAATAAACAGATACCATCTTGGAAAAAAATTGTGGGCATCCCTCAGGTGTGAAAGCCTTAATATTAAGAGGTGACCATAGGTAGAGCATGCCTCAGCAGCTCACAGCACTGCCATTGAGCTTGTGCCCACATGATCACTAAATAATGACAAAATAAATACAGTAACTGCAATTATTTTGTAATGATAGTGTCATAGAAGATCCTAAATGTGATGGACTGTGTGTTATTGTTCTAAGCATAAATATGGTGTGCATCTTAATGACAAATATATTTGAGCATTCTGATGTTCCATACTTTATATTACAGTGCTGTATATACATTTCTCAAAGGACACACTATTAAATAATATTACTGCAAAAACAATGGTGAAAAACAAATCAAGAGACATCGAAATAAATATGTAAAAATATCTTTCACTACATTTCCCACCTGGCCTGGGAGTGGATTGCTCCACGAATTCTTTTGAAATCATTGCGAGATTTTCAGACCTGCAACACATCCAAAGTAACATAAAATAAAATTTTATGTTCCCATGATCAAGAAATGCATTTGAACAACATTAGTAGACAACATATTTTATATTTTTTTCTTGGCCACTGGGGTGATGTCAGCTATACAAGGAGCACAGTGCAGGGGTTAACAGGCTGAGCATCACAAGTGATTAAGAAAGATATTCCTAATCTGACACTTCTGCTTATGGTACAAGTTCCTGGTAAGTTATTTATCAGAAAAAAGTGCCAAGCCATTACAACTACATAGCACTTGTAAGGGATCGGTTTGTCCTTGTGCTTGTTAACAAAACTCCACGACTAACCAACCCCCCAACTATACTGATGGTTCAATCTAGGTACAGTTTTTCATAAAATTCTGGCACATGCATGGGCTGCACCAACTCTTCAATTATGACAAAGGCTGCATGAACGCACAAGCCATAGATCACTAAGAACTTTAAGTGACCCAACCAGGATTTGAACCCTCAGCGCAGGCCATGCATGTGCCAGAATAACTAGGAATGACAACTAGTGGCAGTCAGTGTAGCAGATAGTTTGCTAATTACATTCAATCAAATCAACAATTCTTATGGTCCCAATGATCATTTGAAGAGGTTGTAAGTAGTTTGATCTGTTCTTAGGTACCAAAGTGAGTGGTTGATTGAGGTGTGTTCACTTGTCTTCTCGCCCGAAAACTCTGCGACAAGACAATTTAACAAAATTTTTCCCACAGTGGAGCTCAAAGTTGACCACAGTCTGGATTGATAGCAATAACCTGGGTGAATCCATGGCTAGGGAAGCAACCAAGGAAACACAGAAGCAATCATTTCATCCCACTTTATGCCTTATTTTTCTAAGGGCAAGCTAACTTCCACAAGAGTAAGAATGATGGAACTGGAATGTTAGCTACCTTCCAGTTTAAGTAACATGCACATGAACTTTGACATCATTGAATTTACCTAGTGTCTGCTAAACATGTGAAATAAACTAAAGGATTAACCCTAATCAAGTATTGTATGCATGTTCCATACAGTTTTAAGGTGCTTGGAATGCAGTTAACTAATATGAATAATTAATTCTGCAACCATCTGTGTCAATGAGAACTTACCAGGTTTCTCTGTTGCAACAGAAGCAGAAGCACGAACCTCTCCCTCAGAATTGGTAGCCACACAAGTGTAAGTACCAAGATTTGCCTTTGTAATACGCATTATCTGAACCCACCCAGTAACCATGTAAGGTTCAGGACCACCACGAACTTGAACAGCAAATGAAGGGTCATCACCTGGAAATAATAAAAATAGTGAAAAAAAGGCCTCAGAATAGGTTGTAAATATTGTGTCCTATGTATTACATTATTTAAGGTAAAAATAGTGTGGATGGGTTGATTATGTATATACTGTATACTCAAATATTCAGAGCAGTCTGTATTGCTTTGTCAGCTGAGGAAGGTGCAGTGAATGGAAAGAAGGAATGAAGAATGGAGGAGGCAGCATCATAACATGCTACACAAAATCTACTTAGTTTTTATGATAGAACCACAACAAATTTGTAGGACAAAGATGATTGGGTTACTGCATTTATCTGTACCTACAAAAAAGCTTTTGACATTCCCACATAACAGGTTTTTCTAGAAAATGGAACATACTGAAATGGGTGACAATCTGACATGGATGAAAAATTGTCTGACAAAAATTTGGATGATACTCAGCCAATGTATCAGACTGGAGAAATGTTACAAGTAGTATGCCACAGGATTCAGTTATATCACCATTAATGTTCATTGTCTATATGAATGCTCTACCAAAAGGAATACAGAATAATATAAATATGTTTGCTGATGATGTGAAGTTATTAGAGAAGTTAAGATATACAGTCTATTATCATGTCCTTCTAGAAGACCTGGACAAAATAAGTGTATGGAGCAACACTTGGCAAATGGAATTTAATGTGAATAAATGTCATACCTTGGAATGTAGAATAGGAGAAAATAGGCCACATGCAACATACAAATTGTGTGAAAAAAGAATTAAGGAATTCTGTTAAAGAAAAAGATCTACGGGTAGTTCTAGATAGAAAACTATCACCTTAAGAACACATAAAGAACAATAAGCAAGGAGCATATGCTATGCTTTCTAACTTTAGAATTGCCATTATTTACTTGGATGGTGAAATATTAAAGAAATTTTTCACAACATTTGCATGACCAAAATTGGAATGTGCATTGGTTGTATGGTGCCCATATCTTAAGAAGCATATCAATAAACTGGAAAGGTGTAAAGATATGCAACCAAATTGCCCCCGGAACTGAAAAACATGAGCAACAAGAAGTGATTAGAGGTTAACTATACTAAAGCTAGAAGACAGAAAATAAAGAGGTGATATGATCACCGAGTACAAAATTGACAAAATAATTTTTGAAAACTGCAACTTGAAGAACAAGAGGACATAGATTCAAACTAAGTAAACAAAGTTGCCAAAGAAACATTAGAAAGTTCACTTCTGCAAACAGAGTGGTAGATGGTTGGAACGAATTATGTGAGTAGATAGTCCTCATGGCGTAGTGGTAAGCACTCACCCGTCGCTTCATGAGGGCTTTGGCCTGGGTTCGAAGCCTGGCAGGGGAGGAATGACTGGGTGCCAATCCTTAACTATAGCCTCTGTTCACCCAGCAGTGAATGGGTACCTGGTTGTTAAACGATTTGGTGGGTCGTATTCCAGGGAAAATTAGTACAGTATTAAAGACCTGCCCAACCTAATGCTATGCATGCTAGCGGCCTTACAAGAATGTAAGAACTCTTGTATATACAGTGTATAAATAAATAATAAAATAAAAAATTCATGATGGATGCCAAAACCACCAATAGTTTTAAAGCATTATATGATAAAGTGCTGGGAAGACAGGACACCATGGGCATAGCTAATATTTTTTATTCCACATGGGTAATTACGCAATTTTTTATATTTTATTTACTATGTCTATGAAAAAATAATGTGAATCGGTTAATTGGCTATGTACAGTATATGAGAAACGAAGGTATACATGGTTATTCGTACTAATAAACACTTTGTCTCCAATATTTCACTCTCATGGTTTTTAACTATTTTCACAGTAGTTGGTAAAGGTATTATTTACACTGTTTTGTACTTTTAATTAAAAGTGATGTATCATAACAACAGTCATGTTGCTGAAGGTGGTAAGAGCAAAAGGAAATATATTTTCATTGAGCAGAAACTTTAATTTAAAAAATTGTGGAGAAAGCGCAGTACAGTACAGTATTTTATAATGATCTCTTTCTTGTCCTTCGACAATAAAGTGTTCTTTGGCTTAGTTTAATGTTTTAATTATCAATGAAATGTTTTAGGTATTGGTGACTGGCTTAAAATCAAATAAATTTTAATAATTTCTGTCAAAAAATTGAGGACTACAAATACAGAGACGAAAAAGAACATAGATGAGAAAATTGAGTGTTTCACCCTTTTGTGATGGTGAGAACAATAATGCAAGCGCACGAGTACAAGTAAAAGCTGAACGTTCAAATACTGGTAAGTCAGAGGGATTGGAAATAGCAAAATCTCTTTAAAAATAAAGTTAAAGAATCTCTTTAACCTAATGGTTAAATGGCAAGTGGAAAATGGGGAATGTATGACATATACTGCTAAATGTTTTAAGAGATAGGGACCAGGAGATGGAAATCAGTCCCTGCAAACAGGTGAGTATAAACACATACTATACATAAATAAGCAAAAATACATCAACAGTATAGATACAGCACTACAGATAAATATCCATTGAGACAAATGACAAAGACAGGAAAAAACAAAGTGGAAATTATCAGTCAAATAGGTCTATCTTTGTCTCATACACTGATAAAAAGATTTTAAGCTAAGTTCCCAAATACAAAACAATAATCAACTAATCACTACCATGAGTTTAAGTACACACCTGGCAATTTGAATGATGATCCATCAGAAAGGTTCAGTTCCCAGGTAATATCTGGTACTGGGTAACCAGCAACCTCACAGTCCAGTACCAAAATGCTTCCAAGTGGTCTTATCTTATCTTCTGGCTTGGATTTGATCACAGGGGCTGTATATAAAAAGATTTATACCATTGTCATTTGAAAAATGTAATACAGTACAACATAACGTTATATTCACTCCTTTTCCTTGAAGTCAAGGAGGGTTCGACTCTTCCAAGAGTTTGATTGTTTTGACTACAGCTATTAAATGAATAAGAATTGTTGGCATGAAATCTATTATGGAGTATTTCATTACTTATTAAAATGTGGACTGATTTAGTCATCGCTGATACTGTGATACAGTACTGTACTGTATCACAGTAGCGAGTAATACTTAAAAGTACTGTACTACTTTAAGTATTAAGTATCCTGTACTAAAGTATTCGAGTACTGTACTTAAAGTACAGTACTCGAATTTGGTTGTCTTTCTCATGCCTTACCTGTCTTGCAAGGACCTCTTACAGCAACATTGAGATCAGGTCTTTTTACAGTTTCCATTAAGAGGTGACAAAGAGTTGTGTAGGTGGTCCCGTCTGTCCCACACACTTCCCCTTGATCTTCACACTCACACGTGGCCTCACCAGTACCCTGCACAATGATACAAATATTCAAGTTTCCACTTCCTTTTGATATTATCTGTCTGAAACAGTTACTGTTATTCACTCACAAAGCTTTCCTACAATTTATTTACATTACATTTTAAAATATAAAATGTTTTGCACTCATTGTATTCTTAAATTTGTTTACCAGTACTTGCCTCCATGCCCAATTCTTTAAAAAAAGTAAAAACCTTGCAATGATACATAACAGGTGCATGCATAAAATGTCATTTTTTGTGAACAACATTCTCCATTGTTCTGGAAACTATTTACCACTAAGTGAACAATGATATCAGTTGAAAGGAAATGTGCAAATACCTCTCCATCCTAAAACATGTTCAGTCTCGCTACACTTAACATTGTTCACCTTCACTAACACCCAGTACACCTATAAAGAGTACAACAACGCCCTCTCTAGGCTTGCCTTACGGGCTCACCATAGCCCGTGCTACATGAACACTTCTTTCTGAGTAGCTAAATATAAAACAACAACAATAAACCCTTCCTGGGAATGTGAACCTATAAAAAGTCTTACAGATTCCACTACAAGTGTTAAGCACTTGGAACATTCTCATTCCAATTTCCTTTGAGCACCCCTTCCCAGTTCCATTAAACACCCCTTCCTAGTTCCATTAGGCACCTCTTCCTAGTTCTATTAATCACCCTTAATTGTTGCACTGAGCACACGTCTCATCTGTCACTCAAGAAGCACTCCCCAAGCCATGCTTCTCAAGAGTTCTCTGTGCGCTCCTTCCTGAGTGCAAAGTTTCTGCTGTGTCCACACGTTGCCTCACACCACAACCTGCCCTTCTTCCACCTCCCCTCTCGTCTCCCCGTCACCACACGCATCCCCTCCTTCCGTCCCCCCCACACACTGTCCCCTCCTCCCGTCCCTGGGAGTGCGTGACCAAAGGGAAGGGGAGCACAAGGCCGCCGCTGTAACTAGCTGAGGGGAGGTGGGGCCCTGAGCCAGCACTGCAGCGGGTCGCTGCCTCCTGCTAACTAGGACGTTGACCAGGGGCAGCTGTATGGGTATTTCTGGGATTTGACTGTTATTCGTGAGATAAAAACTTAATAGAAATTAATATTTTAAGGGAAGAAGCATGAAGGGTGAAAGGCGCTTGAAAGGGGAACAAGACGCAGGGATAGTGAACAAGAAGTTGGGCGAGAGTTTACACAGACCTCAATAAACAGTTTATGTTTGTGAGGTCGGCGGCTCCGTTGCTTCCATGTATTCCCCGTGTGCCTTTGCCCCTTTGTATATGTTTGTAATTACCTAAGTGTAGTGTAGTTACAGGATGAGAGCTATGCTCGTGGTGTCCCGTCTTCCCAGCGCTCTTTGTCATATAACGCTTTGTAATGTGTGTGAGGATATGGCATGTTGTTTATTTCTCTCACAGACTTGCTGGCCATAAATTCTTGTGAATGTGTTTTTGCACGAGCTCATAAAGTTGTGTTTGGAGGACCAAGCTCCGGCTTTTGCTCCCACCTATTATCTGCCTGTTACTAATACAAGCGTTCCCGACCTACATATCTTTTATCATATTTAGTGAGTTGGTGGACTCATTCCTCTCAATGTTTGCCGAAGGTGCAGAAATTGAGGCGAATTAATTCAGGGGATGATAGCAAGAGGCTACAAGATGGGCTGGATAAACTGAAGGAATGGTCCAACAAATGGCTACTATAGTTTAACTTTAATAAGTGCAGAGTAATTACATTGGGTGCTGGAAATAGGAGGCCGCACACAATTAAGGTACCAATTAAAAGTAGAAACCCTTTAAAAACGAGAGAAAGCCGGAGTCGATATTACACTAAACTTGTCCCCCAGATATCGCCCGCGGCATGTGCTAGGTTGCACAAAATAAGAACTGCCTTTAGAAAGAGGAAGAAGAAATCATTAAGAACCTTGCATATCACATGTTACCCGGCAGTGCCCGGGTAGACCCGACGCCCAGGTCTCCCACACACCCTTCCTGTTTTTTTCAAACATGCCCTCCCTGTCTCTGCCGTTGTAACTACGGGACATACTGTCCTTATCAGTGTAAACATCTTCATACCTTCCCCATCTCTATTAAAAAGAATACGTTCAGTGTCAGAGGAGAGAACATGTGAAATGCACTAAGTAATGATGTGGTGGAGGCCGACTCCATACAGTTCCAAAATGTAGATACGATAGATCCCAACAGACTCAGTAACTTGCACATCTGTTGAGTGACAGTTAAGAAGCAGAACCAAAGAGTCGAAACTCAACCATCCCTCTCCCCTCTCTCTCTCTCTCTCTCGCACATTCAATCATTCACTCATTCATTCATTCACATCAGATTTTCACTCTCTCAACAACCTAGTGCTATCAAATATCGCGCACATGTGGCAATGTTTGTCTAGATTAGAGTTAGTATCTGGGACGGATCAGCTTTGGGGTCTAATATATTCAAGACGCTGAGCCTTGCTCAACAACATGTTCAAAATGTTCAAAATTATGCTGTAAATGACAACATGCAAAATAACAAGGGCGGAGTAAGGGAGTGTGGTGGTGGTGTGAGGTGACGTCACCACTGGGATGGGTGCAACAGTCAGGCCAGCTTAGTCAGGCCGCCCACCACCTCTCTCAACACCCACTCCTCTCACTACTCCCGCCCTCACTCACTCTCATCCTCAACAACTAACATACTTACAAAAATAATAATAATTTTTCACATTGTATATGCAAGAGTTCCTCGGCTTGTCTTGGTTTTGCTTAACTATGACGCCACTTGTGTCATAATCAACTTAATATCATAAATGTATGATGTTTAGTATGATATTCCCTGTGTGGAGTCTGTCTACTGTTTAAAGTCCTACAATAATATATGAGACAACTAACAACATTCTAGACATCTTAAGTACTGCTTAGCTGAAATATTTGCTAGGGTTTCCCAAGACCATATATATTGTTGAGTATAAGATAAAATAAAGCAAGAGGCAGACACACACAAGGAAGACATTAAACAGTAAATGGAAGAGCAGAATAAAAATAGAAAGTTCTTGGGATGAAGAAAATTTGGTAGACATCAACACGTAACATACTAATTAAGCTAATATTTACTAGCTCTGTGTAAGCTGTCATAAAGTTAAACAAATTATTTCTACTTCAAAGTACAAACGCATTTTCATAATTATTTATGAAGGACATAGTCTGATCAGGTCATACATTTATGATCATAAGTTGATTATAAATTAATTAATTTCTCCACTGATGAAAACAATAATATTACCCCAGTCTTAAACGAAGCTTTTAAACTGCAGAACTTCGATATCAACTTAAGACAAAAAGTGACTTTAATTTCACTCAAAACAAATGCAAATTTTCAATTTGGTAAACAATGATGCACATGATGCCCAGACGACACATGCAACGTTGGTTAGTTCAACAACAAAAACATGATATTAATTAAAGCCTAAGACAGCGGTGTATTAAAATACGACACAAGACGGAGACAACTCTTGCATTGTAGGAATACTGATGTCATTGTATAGCTTTATCTCTCGTGCCAGTGAGGCCTCACAAGGGGGTTGCTGTGCAGTCTTGGCAATCATACTACAGAATGGACGACTATTACCAAGATTAAAACCTACAATTGCCCTTAGCCTGTGACTGGCCCATCCTTGAGGCGTCACTGCCCCGACTAAAGGCTAATCTCCCCAGTCACTGCTCAGTGACTGCGGGAATTATCTGTTAACAATGTACAGAACGTATAAACAGATACAACGGTAGTTTACAAAATTTTAGTATAAAAAAAACATGTATCAGAAGATAGAGAACGTGTGATGAGGGGATACGGACTCATCTAACAACAACCATGAAGGAAGTAGACTAACTTACGCCTGTATCGGTACGAGTGCGACAAACCAGGTACTCCCCGCACTCGCCATAGTGCGCTGAGGTTGTGGTTGTTAATGGAGGACTACTGGTAGTGCGGTTCTCACACCGCTGACCCAGGCCTCGCGCACACACCTGACAGCACCCGCAAGCGTCTAGCACCAGACCGCCCGGACAAGAGGCTTCCACATCAACACAGCTGGATCTGTGAGATCAATCATAAGGTCATGAGTAAATTTGAGCTCATTGAGAAATATTCGCTTCGCCACGAGTACTAAGTGTACCCAAGAATTCTGTTTAGAGAAAACCAAATTCTTCAAAGGAAACGTTCTCAACACACTCTTGATATTTTAAACCAACTACTTATAATACAATAAAGTTATAACTTGAGAGTAATCTGTGTTTAGGGCAAAGATTCAATTCTCAGTTTATATGTAGACTATTATTGGAACTAGTATGCTTTCAGACCATCACAAATATCTAGATAACTATCCAGGTGGTTTGAGTGGAGGGAGTAGTTTGTCATGGTAATGGATCTGGTCTGGGGATGGGCTCAGAT
This sequence comes from Procambarus clarkii, assembly GCF_040958095.1. Taxonomy (NCBI): domain Eukaryota; kingdom Metazoa; phylum Arthropoda; class Malacostraca; order Decapoda; family Cambaridae; genus Procambarus; species Procambarus clarkii. The sequence goes on from NC_091181.1 coordinate 31,007,122, forward strand.
AAGCTGTGCCACCCTCAGCGTTGACCAATGTTCAGCAGTACAGTAATTAACGCAAGAGTGACAGAACAAAATCCAGAAATAACGTTAATTTAGCGTTCAATTAACGTTAATCTTGAATAACTGTGTGCCCACTGTGTCACTGCCTGTGTGGTGACACAGCCGGGTGCGACCAGGTTCACTCACTCTGAACATCACCGTAATATACACGGTAATTACAGTGGCTCTATAAAATGAACAAATATTGTAATAATCCCCGCATGTAATCTGATCCTGTATGTTTATAAATCAAATATTATTATTGCGCAAGTTTATCCCACAAAAAATGTGCATTTTATGTTATAGTGAGAGTAATGGTCACCTAGGTAATGTATGTTTATCTCTCAGAATGTTTGGTAATATGTTTATTGTTTGTGATGTGTTTATATGTATGTATTAACACGATGTACTGAAAGGGGTGAGAATAGCTTGAGTTACCTCATCCCTTTGTGTGTATTTTACCTCAATAAACTTATTTCAATTTGAATTTGAATTTGAATGGTCACCTCACCTGTCACACTCGCCACATGTCGAGGTGATAACTTGGCCCACCACCGCGCCCACCGACAGAGCGGCGGCGATGCCCAGCAGGACGACCCCTTTAGCCATGTCCCTTGGTGCTCGTGTGCCCGCGTGCCCCGCGCCCGGGCACCCCTCCGCTCTTCAGCTGGCACCTTAAACTATCATACCGCAAACAGCTCAATGACGCGTACGCACCCTCGCCTGTAAATTTATCTCAGAAATGTTAGTGTTGAAGTTGTAGGAATTATTAGTTAGTTTATTACGTTAGTCCGGTCAGTAAGATTAAGTTGTGAGTGTTGATCATACGTCAGGCATGGCATATGGTTGGTGCCAGGGAGGCGGAGTTCACGCCCAAGCTCTCGCTTGACCCGTAACAAGGGCGTAACCCCGCCACCAGCAACGTAATCACTTTATTTTTAGTTTGTTTATTTGAACCACAAGACTGTAACAATGGGTCAGATAACAATGTTAATATGAAAATTATATTCTTGAAACATCACTAACAACCATGTACTTTGTCATAGATATGTAGTTTTAGTTCATTTCATAGCGCTGCGTATTTCATAGTCCCCAAAAAACGGTAATCAAGAGAAAGATAAAAGTGATATCTAACCAGGGAAGGATGACCAAGTCCCAGTGGATTGCCTCTCCTGCTGGCATTTGAGGAAACTAACGTACAGATGTGCTGGTCAGTGAGGGTGTAGTAGATCATATTGCATGCTAATTCAGCCCCAAGATTCTTTTACAAATTAGGGGCATCATCAAACATCGCCATGATAAGGTAGCCGAGAAAAGGAAGGCAGAAGCTAGAGCAAGTTAGTGGAGCTGACTGTTGGAATGTTCCCCTCTCTGCTCTCCTCTCATTACACTACGCGCTAATCTATCCCTATCTTACATACGGTATCTGTGTATGGGGTTCAACCACAGCAAATTGATCTTATGCTCTTGGTGTGCTTGGTAGAGTTAGGGGGACGTTTGTCTGGTTAGGTGAGGTGTTTGTTTGCTAGACCTGTGGGTACACAACTGGTGAAAGGCTCTGGTTACACAACTGGTCGGGATATGGTCGTTTCGGACACGAGACGATTCGGCTAAACTCATTTTCTGTTTTAAACCGGATGTATTGTTATGCTAGGCTGTGTAACGTACGATTATGTTACGTTGTTGAGTAGATTAGATACAGTGTTTAGTGAGTTTCATATTTACTTAGTAGTCCTGGATACAAGTACAAGTATTAGGTTATGTTATTAAGGTTGGGCTGCATTTGGCTCAGTTGGATTAGATTGTTTTGATTTGGGTTACGTTAGGTTGGGTTCAGCTAGGTTAGTCAGGTTTCAAAATTCAAAATTCCACTACGCCACGGAGCAGTCTCTATGGCGTAGTGGTAAAGCACACGCCCGGCTCTTCGCCAGCGCTTTGACCTGGGTTCGTATCCTGGCCGAAAGGAGTGGCCAAGCGCCAATCCTTAACTGTTCACCCAGCAGAGAATGGGTTGTTACACGATTTGGCGGGAAAAACAATTTGGCGGTATTCCGAGGAAAAAAAATTAAGATTAAGGACCTGCCCGAAACGCTATGCATGCTAATGGTTTTACAAGAATTTAAGAACTCTTTTTTTTTATTTTTAAATAAAAAAATTAATAAAAAATCCGCTGACGAATCTTCTTGTGTGCGATCTGACTCGTATCCGGCATAATTAAAATATTAACTTAAATAATGCGTTTATTAGACAATATATATGATATTCAGATCTATAAATTCCTTTAGAACGGCCTATAATGCATATAAATATTAATTTACACACTCCTGGCGCTATACGCTAGGAATTTCAAAATGGCGTTCAAATAATTTTAGGCAGGGGGTCTCTGGGTCGGTTGGACGCATACGGGTCACCGACTACCGCCCCGCCAGTCGTCAGGAAGCAGCGGCGGCTGAGCATCGTCGTTCTCGTGTAGATAAGGCTGATCAATTTTGTTTTACTAATATGTCTGAACAGTTGGGAGGTACGCGTGAATATATAGTCTACCTCCACCTACAATGCTTAATGCATTATACATTTCTTCGCTTTTATAACATTGAGTTTTTGAAATGTCTCCGAGAGTCATTGTTTCCGTATTGTTTTTTTCATCCGGGTTCAAATGTTTGTATTCCACTAATGCTAAATAGTCTGTCCTCTCTCGGATATTGTGGAAGATTTTGAGGATCATGATTTGTCAACATTATATGGGTAGGATATTATGTAGAATACACTTCCCCAGAGTGTTAAACCACCCTGTCGTCAGGCTAGGCTCGTTAACGCGGCGGTCGACCCCTCACCTCCCAAAGCGCTTTTATGACGACTAGGCTCGTTAACGCGGCGGTCGACCCCCCTCACCTCCTAAGGCGCACTTATTATCGACTTTCATGCACTGTGTATTAAAAATTGTTTTTATTATGTACAAATTAATGTTATATTCTATGTTTAATTAGGCATATAATAGGTTCGGTATTTAGGTTCTGTTGGTAATTATTTGCACTCGAATTATGTGGAGGGTGAAGCATTTAGAGTTGGCTGTCCTCAGGCCAGGCTCGCCTCCGTGGCCGCCCAACCCAAAGCTGCATTCGTTAATTTGGTCGCAGTGGGTATTCAGAATTATTCTCGCGTATAAGGTAATATTATTTCATAAAGTTAATAGTTTATAAACTAAATTTAGTGACAAACGACAGTCCAGTGTACAAATACTTTAGTTAGTTAGTTTAGTTCATTTATTATGCACCCCATACCCATCTTGTGGGCAGTAGTGGAAAGGGTTACAGAGGCATATAATGGGCTCATATATATATATATATATATATATATATATATATATATATATATATATATATATATATATATATATATATATATATATATATATATATATATATATATATATATATATATATATATATATATATATATATATATATATATATATATATATATATATATATATATATATATATATTACATATACACACACATATACACATACACATACACACACACACACACACACGAGTTGTTATATTCTTGTACAGCCGCTAGTACGCGTATCGTTTCGGGCAGGACCCTGGAATACGACCCCCACGAAGAATCGTTGTTACAACCAAGTACCCATTTTACTGTTGAGTTAGATGAACAACTTCCCAACGGGAAGGAGCAGGGACACCCTTCCAGGAACTGAATTTACCTGAGGGACACTAACACCTCGATGAGGACAGTAAGCTGGCGGCGTGTCAGAGGTCCCCCCATTTGCCCTGATGATCTTTTCCAGCTGTATTTTAAAACCCCCAACAGAGTTTTGGCGTTTACGGCTTCGGCGGGTAGGCAGTTCCACGGGTTTACAATCGTATGGGTAAAAAGCATCTACTGTTTCCTGTCCAACATTCTGGCTTGTTGAGTTCGAACCCGTTGCTCTTTGTTCGTGCAACATCTGACCTTTTGAAGACATTGTCCTGATCAACATCCTCCAAATTGTTTAGTATTTTAAAGGTTTCTATGAAGTCCGCCCTGTCATGCCTGGTTTGTGGTGGTGTTAGGCCTGTGGCCCTCAACCGTTCCTGATACGAGAGATGACTAAGCTCTGGTATGATTTTTGTCGTAAGACATAGCTCCATAGCTCTGGTAAGACATGGCTCCAGAGCAACTATGTCTCTCTGAAGATGAGGTCTCCATGCCTGGATGCAATAATTCATGTGGGGGCGAAACTTGTACAATTTAAGGTCTACTTTCATTTCCTTGAAGGTTATTATTCCCAGGGTTTGGTTTGCCTTTTTACTGCCGCTCCCACTTGTTGTACAACTATCAGTGATTGGTGGATTCTGACTCCAAGATAAGGTTGATGATTTAGTAGTGTATTATGCCTTACGTGATGGATGCTGACTCCAAGGTTCTTTTCTTCATTTATCTGTTGGAAGGTAGTGCTGTCAATTGGGTAGTTGTGACGTGGATTGTTATGCCCCTCATGCAAGGTCTTGCATTTATCGACATTAAAAAGTCATCTGATCATTTGTGGAGTTCACGTAGATCTTTGTAAGGTTTCAATATGACTTTAACTTCCCACTTTACTAAATATCTTAGTGTCATCTGCAAATTTGATATGGTTTGTAATATTCTCATCTATGTGCAGTTACACAACTGGTTGGGATCTGGTTACACAACTGGTTGGGATCTGGTTACACAACTGGTTGGGATCTGGTTACACAACTGGTTGGGATCCGGTTACACAACTGGTCGGGCTCCGGTTACACAACTGGTCGGGCTCCAGTTACACAACTGGTCGGGCTCCGGTTAAATAACTGGTCGGGCTCCGGTTACACAACTGGTCGGGCTCCGGTTAAATAACTGGTCGGGCTCTGGGGGTGTCACTTGGGCTTCGGGTTGTGCATAGTCGGGCTTTGGTTCGTGGATGGTTGGGCTTCGGTTCATGCATGGTTGTGCTCCAGAGGTTGTGTGCTAGTACCTCATGTTTCTTTGCTAAAGTGTATGTTTATTTTCTAGGGCTTCATTGTTGTATTTTTGCAAGAGTTCCAGGTTTCTTTTTTGTATAGGACTGAATTGTTTGTTTGCTTTGGCTCCAAATTTATTTGTTAAGGCAAGGGAGGGCGGTTGTTAGGTAGGGCATTAAGAAAGAGTTTATTTGGTAGAGCTAGGGAGGGAGTTTGGTTGGGCTCTGGGGCTGTTGTTTGGCTTGGGGGGGGGGTGGGTGGAATGAGATGTTTGCTTGCTAGGCTTGCGGTCACACAACTGGTCGGGCTCCGGTTACACAACTGGTCGGGCTCCGGTTAAATAACTGGTTGGGCTCCGGTTACACAACTGGTCGGGCTCCGGTTAAATAACTGGTCGGGCTCCGGGGGTGTCACTTGGGCTTCGGGTTGTGCATGGTCGGGCTTCGGTTCGTGCATGGTTAAGCTTTGGTTCGTGCATGGTTGTGCTCCAGAAGTTGTGTGCTAGTACCTCATGTTTCTTTGCTATGGCTGAGTGTATGTTTATTTTCTAGGGCTTCATTGTTGTATTTTTGCAAGAGTTGCAGGTTTCTTTTTTTGTATAGGACTGAATTGTTTGTTTGCTTTGGCTCCAAAGTTATTTGCTAAGGCAAGGGAGGGCAGTTGTTGGGTAGGGCTATAATTAAGGAAGTGTTTATTTGGTAGAGCTAGGGAGGGAGTTTAGGTGGGCTCTGGGGCTGTTTGTTTGGCTTGGTGGGGGTTTGATGAGATGTTTGCTTGCTAGGCGTGTGGTTACACAACTGGTCGGGCTCCGGTTACACAACTGGTTGGGCTCCGGTTACACAACTGGTCGGGCTCCGGTTAAATAACTGGTCGGGCTCCGGGGGTGTCACTTGGGCTTCGGGTTGTGCATGGTCGGGCTTCGGTTCGTGTATGGTTGTGCTTCAGAGGTTGTGTGCTAGTATCTCATGTTTCTTTGCTATGGCTGAGTGTATGTTTATTTTCTAGGACTTCATTGTTGTATTTTTGCAAGAGTTGCAGGTTTCTTTTTTTGTATAGGACTGAATTGTTTTTTTGCTTTGGCTCCAAAGTTATTTGCTAAGGCAAGGGAGGGCAGTTGTTGGGTAGGGCTATAATTAAGGAAGTGTTTATTTGGTAGAGCTAGGGAGGGAGTTTGGTTGGGCTCTGGGGCTGTTTGTTTGGCTTGGTGTGGGTTGAATGAGATGTTTGCTTGCTAGGCTTGCGGTCACCAAAACTGGTCGGGCTCTGGGGGTGACACTTGGGCTTCGGGTTGTGCATATAGTCGGGCTTCCGTTCGTGTATGTTTGTGCTTCGGATGTTTGTTCAGTTCGTTCATGAAGAGTGCAACTACGGTCTAGTTGCAATCATGTAATAATCCAAAAGATTATTGCAGTTGTATTGTTTGCACTATCTTGAGTCTATTCGTTCTGTAATAAGAGACAAAGCCCTCGCTGATAGATAATAATAAGATATACAACAGTATAAGCCGAGCGTTAAGCACGTCAGCCCACATTTAATATCTATATAATAATACTGATAATAATGTTTATAAAGGTAAAAGTAAATACATTCAAAAAGTTACAAGCAGAATGTTGGACTTCTAGATAAAACTAGTATATACTATTCCTAAAGCCACTAATACGCATCTTTAGGCATGTACCTACAATTAATGATTTTAGTGTAGATACTTTGATATGATTTTGCAATATGAAAGCTGTTAAGGCGAACTTAATTCATTCAATTTGTAATGTAATTCTTGTAATGTTTTGTCTATTTGTGCTCACTGAATTTGTGCGCCCCTTGAGGGACTTGAAGTAGAGAGGGTAGAAATAGCCTAAGCTACTCTATCCCTTTGAGATGTATTTCTTTCTTTTCTTAATAAACATACTTGAACTTTAACTCAATTGTATAAGGATAAATCGCCTCGCATATCTGAAAAATACTTTCGTATTATTATAATATAATATACTCATTTGCCATCTTATTAGTCACAATTTTGACTTATTCTAAATTTCTATTGGGCATTTTATTATCTTGGAAGACGAGAACCGAAGCGAACACACGCCAGCGCATATGTGTGTTTTATAGTTGCGTTTTGTCTACAGCACAAATACTGTATGTGTTTTTGTCTACACATCTCGTATACAAAAGGGTTCCTGAATATAAACCTGTTTGTGAACGAACTGAACTTTTGTGTACTAAACTGACGCCCTCCGAAGTGGTTATATACGTTTCGACCTCACTGCAGGTTTGTGGCTGGTCGATCATTATTTTAATATATTATCATTTTGTACCATCTGATTACTCGCATTAACTTATTAGCAAATTCTATCGTCTCATTTTGGTTATATTATTGCCTTTGCAGACGATAACAGCAAGTGACACAAGCCAGCCCTTAACGTGTGTACGAAAGGGTGGTAGTTGACAGTAGGAGCGAGGTGTATGGGGCTGTGACCACGTCTCTTCCACCTCTCTCCGTCTCTTCCATCTCCCACTCCGTCTCTTCCACCCCCGCCACCGTCTGGGAGAAGAAACCTTGAGAGAGAGTAGAGATATCAAGGAAGAAGAGTGTGGAGTACACCGTCGGCACAATGTTTGGTGCATTGTCTTCCAACAGCACGCAAGGTAACAATCTTGAGTCACTCCCAAGTTATAGATCTAAGCTCCATTATTATGCATACCATGACCCTTCCTTGTGAGTGGTTCTGGAAACGTTACAGGCTATTCATGAGCTGCAGGTGTTGAGTTCGTCTAGTTGAGCTATGGTATAGCTGTTCTTATAACTAACTTAACGAAGATACTACTACAGTACTTCCTCGAGTGAAGGTGACGTCACTGGGTATATCCTCTTATCACTAATGTATTGGCTCAAACAGTCCAATAAATTATTCAGCTAACTAATTTATTCTTAACACGGTTTACATTATTATGTGGTTGATTATAAAGTAATGAATGAGCTATGAATGAGTTCCGGTGCTCAAATCGGACATAAGACGATTCCACAGAGCTTTATGATTGTCTAAACCATATAAATTGAACCATATAAATATAAATTAGGATGTGTTACACTTGGTTAGGTTAGGCAGGGTAAGAATACGTACGTTTTAAGATCCATTGGCAAAGCAAGTGAGGTACGATATGACTTGTCCTTCCATTGTTGTATATGATGTCCTAGATTTGTGGGATACGAGTACTTCTGTATAAAATATGGTTCACAAAATTTTTTATTTACTTTTAAAACCTAACCTAACCTAATCCAGCTTCTCACTGATAGATATATAATTATAATTAATAGTAATATGAATGTATATATTATATATGTATATATACTATATATATACTGTACTTTATAATATATATATATATATATATGCAGAATAACCACATATGAAAAATAGAAAATGCTTAACGCGTTTTCGGCTAATTCGCCTTCATCAGAGCAAAGTAGAATGAATTCTACTTTGATTCTACTTTGCTCTGATGAAGGCGAATTAGCCGAAAACGCGTTAAGCATTTTCTATTTTTCATATGTGGTTATTCTGCATACTTGGATCAGTGTTTTTGTGATCATTGTTGCATATATATATATATATATGTGTATATATATATATATATATATATATATATATATATATATATATATATATATATATATATATATATATATATATATATATATATATATATATATATGTGTATATATATATATATATGTGTATATATATATATATATATATATGTGTATATATATATATATATATATATATATATATATATATATATATATATATATATATATATATATATATATATATATATATATATATATATATATATATATATATATAAATATATATATATATATATATATATATATATATATATATATATATATATATATATATATATATATATATATATATATATATATATATATATATATATAATGCAAGCAAGCTTGAATGGTCCTCAAGCCAGTAGGCAACTGCAAATATATATATAATGTGTGTGTATATAGATATATAAATATTTATATCTGTCTTTCTGTATATTAGTCAGATACAGTGTTTCCAATGACAGCCATTTTTTTTAAATGAAAGTAAATGCTTTCTTTGAAACTAGTTTCCCAACAAAATGGGATGTGCTAGAAAGTACATGTACTGTGCTGTACTGTAATATACAGTGTACAGGACAGTACTGTATAATTGACATCTTTACTACCAGTAAAACATTCTTTTTCCAGATCACAATCGCCCTGAACTTTATGAAGAGGTTAAGCTTTACACAAATGCTCGTGAAAGAGAAAAGTGAGTTTTTTTAGTAGTAAATTTATTTTTGTTTATCTTTTCATTTATATTATGTACAAAATGAGCAAAATAGAAACTTGAAAATTTAAGTAATTTTGTATTTGTAGGCTTACAGAGTTAGGTAAGTTGAACATTCAGAATCTGGACTGCAATGCTGAGGATTCCTCTTAGTAATGTATCAGATGTGTTTACTAAATAATCTTTCAAAAACTGATTTGTCAGAGAAAAATTAAAATGCCAGCAAGCCAAGATATAAAATCTTGGTCATAAGATCTTCACAAAATAATTTTCAGAAGATATTAATTTTTGGACAATGAGTCACAGTAACATGATAGCTGAAAATATGATAACCAAGCCACACATCATAAAGTGGAGAAACGACTACGTTTTGTTCCATCCTGGACCATTATCTAGTCGTGTGAGGATTTGACTTTATGTACAGCACTGTACTCTTAAGTTTTCAGTTTAAATAATTTGTGTTGAGTATGATACAAACACTATTGAACATAATGACTACAAGAATAAATTAAATTTATAATTTGTGCTTGTCAGGTATGACAACCTTGCTGAACTGTATGCTGTGATGAATACTTTACAGTCTCTGGAGAAGATGTACATCAAGGTCAGTAACTGATGTGGGTGTTTTAGACTTGCTCATTTAACATGTGTAAATGAGCAAGTCCAACAGGAAGGAGTGATTGTATCAATCCCAAAGTATAGATGGGAAACACTGGTGTGACTAAAGGTGATAAATAGTAAGAGAAACTTGACTGTAATAGACCACTAGCTATATGCAGGTATAAGTTTGAGACCTTGTGCAGAATTGAATTGTACTGAATAATGTTAATAACTTTATACAGTAGAAAAAATAAGTTTCCAACTCAAAGATATTTGAGCGTGATATAATAAAAATTACTATATGTACAGTAAATTACAATACTATAGTTTTATTGTCATATTACACTCTTCAACACAGTAAACTAAGGTGACTTGGAGCTAGTAGTTTCAATTAAGAAAAAAATGTGTATAAAAATATGTTCATAAGAGACTTGTTTAAAATTTTAATTGTTAAATTCATTATTTTAATTTTCTATTTCTGCTTCTTTGTCTGTCTATATCTCTCGCTCTTTTGCACTCACGCATGCACAGAGCACAAGTTTTTTCTGGAGTATAACCCTTGCATGTCACAAAATATTAAACTGTCCAGTTCTGTAAATTTAATACAAAATGCTAGGAATAATTATTAACCCATGGACTGTGCCATTAGTTTGGAAAATGTATGGCAAGGGTGACCTATTGATTTTGAGAGTCGTGTATTTGGCTGACAATGATAATCTTTTCTGAGGGGTGCCCCTTTAGGCTCCCTGAAGTTATCACTAATTCAGTGCCATACTACAGAGTGCCATCAGTTACGGAGTTCTATTGGCCTACTGGGGACCACAAACCAGAACTAGGTTGTGTGCCCGGTTTGATTTGCCCCGCTTAGTGTTAGGGACTCAAATTTGTGGGTGTTGGTGAGTTTGACCATGATTCCGTTCGCATCTCTCTATCCTTGCCCAAAGTTTGCCCTTCTCCCTCCCTCCTGCTTCCAACTCCAAAACTTTTGAGAGTTTTGGAATTGAGAAAGGGTTTAGCTAGGGATGCGACTTGGGTGGATCCTGATTTGGCCCCGTCTAGTACAGGCGCAGAAGCAGTTGAGCTTCTCTATCCTGCTGAAGCGTCTTTGTCTTTCCAGCCAACCCCTTCCTTCAGAGCTTTTCTTCATACTCTGCTATTCTTCAATAAGTTTTTGTTAATGTTGCTTTAAGTATTATTTGCTCTTTGGTGTGTGTCAAGAGATCTGAAAGTCTAGCGTACCATCCCAGCCAAACCTAGGACTCTAAGAATTATTAATACACTACATAATTGTGGGAAGTCATAGGAGGATTTTTGGTGTGTAGGACATCAATAACAATAATATGATTATTGATGGCCTTCAGACGTAGGATGTCCTATCCACTGCTTGTTGGCCTGCAGGTTTAGGCCAACAAGTTATGTGTACCTGATGGTGGGCCAGATTGGCTAAATTATTCCCACATCCTGAGAGACTATAGCTCTCACACTTTAAGTTACTGGTACAGTGGAAACAGGGATGCCTCCGCAACTTTAGTGAGCTGAACTGACTTGACAGTGAATGACACCTCTTGACAAATGACAATAGCTAAGTTGTTTTCATGTAATGACTTGTATAAATACTTCAACATATGCATTGTTTTTTCTAGGATGTGATTCCACCCAAGGAATACACAGCATGGTGTAGTAAACTGCTTGTGCAATATAAAGCAGCCTTCAAATTGGTACAATGTGATGAATATCCTTCAGTGGAAGCATTTGCCAAAAAGTACAAGGTAAGTCGTGTAACTGCCTAATCGTAGAATGCCACAATTTATTTTGAATTGCAAGTTATTCAAAATTATATCTTTCTTATAACAAACTGGACAGTATTGCATTTATGTTTTTACCTACTTACCTATTTTGCTTTTCTGACCCATTGTTTCAAAGCCCACCTTATTGGATTAATTTTAATTTGTAGCACACATTGGCAAAGTAATTATGTGCAGTGGTTTGAAAGTGCTTACCTCAGCTGGTCCTTCCCCATTTGGTCAGAGCTGTGCTCATTCTTTTCAGAAGGCAGCCTCTCGTAGTTTGTGCTGGCCCTTTTGCGGTTCACTTTTTGGGCAGGCTCCCTCGCCTCACCTGCGACAGAGTCATCTCGGAGTGAGTGGGTTCCCCACTATTTCCAGTCGAGAAATGGGATTCATTGAGGGTGAACCAGTTCATTCCTTGTTACTCCTTTTGGATGACCACTCTGTCCCAGGTCCATCTCGTCCTCTAAGTGGATGCTTGGATGATTTCCCTGGACCTGTGGTACACGTATTGGCATGTTCCTATACAGTACAGTACACTGAGTTTGGGGATTGGTTATGTTTTAAGGTGGGGTGGAAGGCTTACCATTTTTGCATCCTGTTTGGGCTAAATTTGGCTCCATTTGTGTTCACATGCTTGGCCTGAGTAGTTGTGGCTTGTCTTCATATGTTGGGGGTTCATGTTTTGTCCCATCTCAATAACTGGATGGTATGGGACCGAGCAGATCTGCGTGTCTACCAGCCAGCGATATGGTTCTTTCCCAGCTAGCTGGGTTCAGGTTCCTAGTGAGCTGGTCGAAGTACCAGTTGTTGACTTCCCAGGTTCGGACTTGACAAATTTGGGACTGTCCGAGTTGCTTTCCTTGCCTCTGGCGGCCTTGACCTGGCAAAAATGGTATGGTTTATTGTCTAAAGAATATAATAATCTGAACATATGTGTGACATGAACGTATTTGTGTGTATTGATGTTCCACACATTTTGTACTAGAGATTTCTTTAATTATACACTTGCATAATAAAACTGCAAAAGAAACGAAAAGCAAATCAGTGATACTGATATAAATCGGTATAAATATATTTGTGGTAACTCTTGCCATACAGCTCCCTCATAAAGTGTGACATCATGAGATTTCATCTCTCCACCATAACCAATATAAGCTACATAATTTTTTTTTTAATTTTGCTGTGATCAGGGAAAAAAATTTACTTAAAAATTAGAGCAAAAAATTCAGAATTTATATTCTTTCTTACACACCAGTTTATCATGTAAATTGAGTGTACAGTGCAGGGGTTAAAGATATCTTATATACTACCTGAAAGCAAAAATATATAAAAAATAATGCTTTATACAGTATTTTATATTGAATAAAATATTTTTAATTTTTTTTTTAAGAAGCCCATGTGCAAGTCACATTCCAACTATTTCTCTTACTATATATAACTTGTATATTTCTATTGTATATTTTAAGAGTTCCAGACATATTTGGAGTTAAGTTGCATCCAACAGTATAAGCACTGAAGTTTTTGGTATCCAATTGTTGGGAATAGGAAGTCTGTTGGGCTTATTGAGGTAGGGGAGCCGGTCGGCCGAGCAGACAGCACGCTGGACTTGTGATCCTGTGATCCTGGGTTCGATCCCAGGCGCCGGCGAGAAACATTGGGCAAAGTTTCTTTCACCCTATGCCCCTGTTACCTAGCAGTAAAATAGGTACCTGGGTGTTAGTCAGCTGTCACGGGCTGCTTCCTGGAGGTGGAGGCCTGGTCGAGGACCGGGCCGCGGGGACACTAAAAAAAAGCCCCGAAATCATCTCAAGATAACCCTGTAGCCAATGACTGATCTTTTTCTAGATACCTCACAGATGGGAAAAATTCTTAACACTTAGTGCTTTATTTGTTTAGTTATAAAATAATACACATGTTTTGGAGATTAGGACATAATCTCATTTGTGAAATGTACAATGTAAGTAGTTTCATGTGGTGCATATTTCAGCTTGATTGTCCGGCTGCTCTGGACCGTATCCGTGAAGATCGCCCAATAACTATTAAGGACGACAAGGGCAATACCAGCAAGTGCATTGCTGATATTGTGTCGGTTAGTAGCTAACTTTATTTTATTACATGAAATAAATAGTGGTAAGGTCTAGTGGGAACCCCCACCCAACCAAATTCCCACCGTATCCCACTCAACGTACACCACCACCTCACCCACACTCGACCACTACATCACCACCAGCTTTATGCCCATTTTACCCCTAAAACACACCCCCACACACCACAGACCATGCACACACACAATTTAGTAAAAAGTGAACTAGTTCTGTATTAACCTAAATATAAATTTGAAGCTTAATATTGTCTCTTACTGCAGTTGTTCATCACCGTCATGGACAAACTGAGGTTAGGTATTAATGCCAATGATGAACTGCAACCAGACTTGAAGGATCTTCTTGAAAATATGACAAGACTTTCCGTAATACCACAGGTATGTTACCAGATTATTTTTGTAGAGATTTACAGAAACTATTTAAGATAGAACCGACAAACTTGAGTTTTAGCATTTTTATGAAGGAGCCATATATATGGGGCCCCTGACAGCTGAGTGGACAGCGCTTCAGATTCATAGTCCTGAGGTTCCGGGTTCGATCCCCGGTGGAGGCGGAAGCAAATGGGCAGTTTTTTGCCCTGATGCCCCTGTTACCTAGCAGTAAATAGGTACCTGGGAGTTACAGCTGCTACGGGCTGCTTCCTGGGGATGTGTAACAAAAAGGAGACCTGGTCGAGGACCGGCCCGTGGGGACACTAGGCCCCGAAATCATCTCAAGAGATGGGTTAATAAAGAGAACAATGCAATGCTCATTCCTTTATATGAAAGTTATGCTACATATGCTACTTAATTTTCACTTGCATCCTTTTGCTATGGTTCATCATTATCTGTTTTCTTTCATCTATGCCATTAAAAATCTTTGCAAAAACCTATCGGTGGAAAAACAAAACATAAATCAATCTCTAATAGAAAATATGGTCTAAGTAACTTTATACCTAACATAAAATACAATTAAAAATATAACCAATGAGCACATTTGCTGAAGGATCTTATTTTGTTATATAAAATATGCCTCGGGTAACTAAATAATATTTCATACGGGTTTCCAGTGCACATAATATTGCATACCTGTAAATGTAATCAGTAAGCATTCTCACCTAGGGTTTTCATGTTAATTCTGCCTTTGTGAGCTTTACCTCCTCCTGGAGCTTCACTAACAAACACAAAGGACTTACCCCAGTTACTGCTAGCATGCAGGGCTTCAAGTGACTTTTGAACTCCATAGAAATAAGTAAATTTTCAAGTGGTTTGCTCGATGACAATATGGTTAGTGCATCACCTCACAATCAGTTGTTCCCAGGCTCAATTCCTGGTAGAGATAGATGTTGAGAGCCATGATTATTATGGATCTTAAGTCAAGATTTGGTGTTTAAATGTTCAAAATAAAGCATTTAGGATACATACCGTGATTCATGTTTTAAAAAATTTGTATTATCACTAAGACAGTGTTTTTTTTTTTATCTTGTCCTCATAAATCCACATAAGCATGTATAGAGAAAGATATTGTTAATCCAAGAAATAAAAATATCTATTATGAAGAGATACTACGAAAACTTGTATTCACTAGAAAGACAGAATAAGAGGGGGCCCATGATAAAAGTAAAGTACAGGATATTCAAATCGATGCAGACGATGAATCACAATAACGTGGCTGAAGATATGATGACCAAACCACACACCAGAAGATGAAGAAACGAATAGTCCAGGACGGATCGAAATATCATTGTTTCTTCATCTTCTGGTGTGTATTTTTGGTCATCGTATTCAAATTGATGAAATGTAATAACCAAAAAAATAGGTGTGAGGTGTAAGTATGAGAGTTTGAGGGATACATTCTAGGTGGTTTCAGAACTTAGTGCTTGATTTTGTTGCTGACATTTGGCTACATTTACTGGATCCACCTAATAGTATGGTACTTTATCAAGTGTGATAGCTTCAGGGAGCCTCCAGGGCTCTCCCAGAAACTTGTTTCATTAAATTCAACGCTGGCTTTTTTCAAATATGGTAAGCGAGCGGCAGAGGTCTCTAGTTCAAATGATGTTCCCTCTAGACTGAGTGGGTTTTTGAATAAAATGGGGCACCATAAATCATCTCCAGGCAATTTGTGCATATGAGCCAATCTCTGAAGCAATTGGAGCAGTATAAGGGCTAAAGCCTAATAATTGATAGCTTATCACTTAATTTTGCAAGGAAAAAAAGTTCAGATCAGTTATTGTTCCTGTTATTTAAAGTGAAATAATGAAGAAATGTGTCCATTGAAAAAATTTAGTATCTAGGAATTGAAGCATTGGCAAAACTTACCAAGACAGCTTTACTTGGCTCAGGCTTGAAAAAGTTAATATGTTTTCCTATGTCATTTTCTCTTAGCTGCCCTTTCATTCCATTCACCACTGTATTAGTGTACCAACATCCCCTCTCACATACCCACAGGATTTTGAAGGTCGAGCAAAAGTTAAGGAATGGATTGGGACACTGGAAGGAATGACAGCGGATGAGACATTATCAGAAATTCAAGTTCGACAGATGATCTTCGATTTGGAGTCAGCATATAATGCCTTTAATAGACTCCTCCAACATACATAAATTTATACAAATTCTCCAAGAAACTTATCTTAATTTAAATGTTTTTATTTTGTAGGAACTCATATAATCTCTTTGCATTCATTTATGTCCCTCGAGGCCAAAGTTCAACTTCGTTTGCATATATATACACATACAGTACTTCCAGTACATATACATTATTGTATATACATCAGATATATAATAGACAGATTGATATACAGTATGTATAAAGTATATTGTACTGTGCTTATTTAAGTGTTTTAATCAAGGGCCGATACCAAATTTCCCTAGATTTAGTTGAAGAAGGAATCGAGAATAATTTATGCATATGGTACTTACCGGTAATTAAATTCACAATTTTTTTATTGCATGTATTCATCAGTGTGAAGCTGCAGAGAAAGTATAATTATAGGCTTTCAGAAGTATGAAACTGTATTTACCCTTTCCATAATAAAGTTAATGTCTTGATGCTGAATATTTTTTGTGGTGGAATTAAGTATAACTAAATGTAAATTTTTTAAGATTTAGTCTGTGTTCATCATTGTTATAAATGCCTTATTTGGGATATGTTTTTGAATACAGATATTAAATTGTATAATTTTAAATATTTTATTTGCAAACCTTCCAATTTGTTCATTAAATTATATATCTACTGTGTGTGTGTTTAGCCTTTTTTGTATATACAGCACCTAACCATTTTTAAACTAAGAGGACACGTGTTACATCTGTGTACACGTAAACAGATTTCAATGGTGTGACATTCCTTTCTTTTGAAATAATTAACCACAAGTCACTATACCATTTTCTTTGTTAGGCAACATTGTCTCTTTCATGGTCTCTAAATGATAGGCTGGCTGACATCACACTAGATTTATATATTATATATATATTCACATCACCCTATTAATAGATATTACTGTCTGATGTTAATTTGTTTTGATTTAATGCCTTTTGTCCATAGCAAATAAATTTGAATATTCACACTTATGATTGGCAATTTTGTTTTATTCTTCTGCCAGCATTTTTGTATATAAAAATACAAATGTTGACATAGAAGAAATAAGTTTATCAAAATAAGAATTAGAGTACTTAATCTTGCATTATGTGGTCGTATGGTAATGCTAAATGGATGGGTCATAATGTAATGACCATCCTAGTGAGGGATGATGATTTCAGACGGGTCCAATTCAGCACTGGAATTTTAGTGCAAGATTAGACCTTTCAGCACCAGTCCAGTTCATTACTGTTCATTCACGTCCCGGTCATTTACATTCTTCATTCAAAAAATACTGATGTGCCTGTACAAATACTTTAGGTTGGGTTAAGTTCATTAAGCTTTGTATCTCAGGGCACAGGCCTTGCATCACTGTTTTTCCTTGTTCTCATATCAGATATAGACAAAAATACAAGTCGATTTTGTGCCAAATTTTGCAGATGACAAAAATCTGCATGAAAATTACTTCTGTAGAATACATTGAAAACCACATGCTGATATTAAGAGTTTTCAATTGCATAGCAGAAAATTACATGATTATAATTTTTTTATTTATTTTTATTTATTGATATATACAAGAGTTCTTACTTTCTTGTACAGCCACTAGCAGGCATAGTGTTTTGGGCAAGTCCTTAATCCTGATTTTCACACACACACACACACATCCCCAGGAAGCAGCCTGTAGCAGCTGTCTAACTCCCAGGTACCTTTTTACTGCAAAGTAACAGGGGCATCAGGGCAAAAGAAACTCTGCCCATTTGTTTCTGCCTTCCGCCAGGGATTGAACCTGGACCTTTAGGACTATGAACCTCGAGTGCTGTCTACTCAGTCGTCAGGGCCCCCTGTTTAATGATGTTTAACAGTGATAAATTCCAGGTACAGTAATTTTAAAAAATAAGACCTTAAAATACAGAATACAAAACACAATCAAATCTCCCCATTGTAGGAAAGCAGCACGTAAAGGATCTGTGAATAATGATGACTTTATGTTTAGGGAGCATAACTAAGCAAATATATTTGTCTATTTTCAGTAAAATCTAAGCTAATTGTAATTTTTTTTAATTTTTAAAGAAATGGCCAATTTGCGCATTCATTTAAATCCAGGACCTGGTTCCTGAAATTCTACATTTATAAAGAAGTGCCAAATAACTTTAGCAAAGTATTCAGTTCAATATGAAGAAAGAGCTTATGTATATGGAATCCTTGTGACATTAAAAATGTAAGATTAGTCCTACTTGGGCCATAATATAGCTAAATCTTCTTGGCTAGTTCGACTGTAACCTATAAAGGTCTGCATTAGTAAACTTCATATGCATTAATATTTAAATGTGTGTCAATTCTGTCCGTTACTTTGTTTTCACGAGCCAAGACTAACATTAGAACATCGAGCACGTGAGTTAAACTGGTACTGTACTTCCTCTCACAATAAACTTTCCACAACCATTTCTTCTGCCTCCACTTTGCCTTTGTAAAGATATGTAAGCAAGCAAGCTAATCAAATCAGTTCCAATGCAGCTCAACAAGTAGTTACACCATCACATCAAGACTCTGCCTCCAGCCTGATTGTGACCCAGAGTGTCCTGATGCCGTTTCATGATTATTTATATACTGTAAATGAGAATATATTTTGTCGACCATTATTGTGTTTTAATTTCCATCTGCTAGGATGTTCTAAAGAGTTGGTTAGTTGGTTACCACATTAAAGTGATTAAATCTTCTATGTTTATAGTCAAATCATACACGTTACCATTTTATTTGATTGTGACATTGTTACTTCTCTGGGGAAGTGTCTTGTGGCTCCCTGAAGCTACAATGCTAATATAGTACAATATTACAAGTTGTCATCAGTCATTTTTTTTTTTTTTTTTAGGATTACAGGGATCATGAGCCTAAAAAAAAAAGACACCTGGCCCCCTTTATTAATGAGGCAGAGAGAGCAGTGTTACTGATAAAATTCAGTGAATATGAATCTTGTCCACCACCACCAGGGAAGTGAGACGCCCCCTGGGAAGGTAAATACATGGCCATGGGGAGAGAGTGCAAGAAAGTTTTTAAAGATCTTGGTTCCAGGCTCATTGACACTGCCAGAGACCCTAGAGCAGCAAGTTTTCTCTTCCAGCGCCGCAGTGTCGTGATCCAGAGGGGGAATGCCCGCTGCATCCTCGGTTCCTGCCCGGCGTCGGAGGAGTTCGAAGAAATCTACAGCCTCTAGAAAACAAACTTCTCCTTATTTCCTCTTAGTGTTCTGTATAGTAAAGTGCACAACATAAAGGAGTGGTATGTATGTGTATACAGTATATCTATCTATATCTATCTATATATGAATCTATATCTATCTATCTATTTAAATTATATAGGATCTTGGCAAAACAAATCGGTTCGTTCTCGACTGTCAGTTGGAATCGCAGGCGGAACAAATAATTGGGCGCTTTTCCAATCACCTAATGCGTCTGTTCACCAAGCAGTAAATAGGTACCCAGGAGTTAGTGAGCTTCTTCTTGAGTTGCATCCTAGGGGGGGGGGGGATTTCAATATAAGCCTCACAAGTACTGTATGAATAAACTGACTTCTTGTCCCCCCCACACAATGAATGAATCTTAAAAAAATAATAATAATAAATAAATGTTTATTCAGGTAAGGTACAAACATACAAGAGATTTTACAAAAATTAATAGATTTATAGATAGAGCTAGTACATACAATGCCTAAACCCACTTACGCAAAGCGTTTCAGGCAGATTTAACATTTACTTAAAACTTAACTTAAAACCGATTTTAAAAACATTTAAGTCGGTTATCACTTTTTCTTTAGTAGTACAATATATTATTACTAATTTAAAATACATTATGCTTGACTTGGTACAATAAGACATGGTAATTTAGTTATATTTTTTACAATTTCATTAGTAGTGTTAATGAATGAATGAATGAATGTGTATGTGTGTGGGGGGAGGGGGTGTGGGGGGTCCAAAACAAACAAGAGCCTGGCGATGTAAACAAGAGTCAGCAGCAAACATGGCGGGACTGGAGGGCAGTCGAGTGGGCTTCACAAATCTTAAAATTGAGGTTCCCAACGATCTCCAGCCGGAAGAGGGTGAATTAACAGAGGACGACGGAGAGACGAGAATGGAAGAGGATGAATTAGAGGAAGGAGAAGCGTCTGAGGACGAGGTGGAAGTTAATGTCATTATCGGGGATGGCGACGCCGGCGGGGAAGGCC
The DNA here is from genome assembly GCF_040958095.1 of Procambarus clarkii. Lineage (NCBI taxonomy): Eukaryota > Metazoa > Arthropoda > Malacostraca > Decapoda > Cambaridae > Procambarus > Procambarus clarkii. The sequence continues at coordinate 31,027,755 of NC_091181.1, forward strand.
GCACAACTAAGGAACCCGTGAGTATTATCCTGGCCTCTTTATGTGTCTAATGCTGCCTTACACATGACTCAGTATCACTGTAACCATTATAGGTTAGCCACGTGAGTAGATTATCTGATCTTGTGCTATTACACAAACTGGCATTTGGATTTATGTTTCCTGTGTTGGGCTGGTAATAGCTTTTGTCCCTTAAGACTTGACTGTCTGGGGTGCTCTCTGTCAGGCATGACCTAATGACCAACATTACACTACATAGTGGAACCACATATTAGTAAATTGTATAATTATACTTACTGGGGGTTTTACCAGGGCAAAACAATTCTTTAAAGGTGGTCACAAACCACAAACATCCACCAACTCCCCTGGAACTAATTTATGACATAACGGCGATGCAAAACATCTCGTGCGCACTATATATATAACATCAAATTATGTGTGTTATTTTAATGTTAGGTTCAGCTAGGTAAAATGAGCATAGGTTAGGTTGGGTTGGGCTAGGCTTGTTTAAAGACCCCTCGCTCACAAACCGTGGAATCTCATAATCCATTGGATGTCATCAGTAAGTTTCACAAGGCAGTAGGGGAAATTTGGAATCTTTTGGGTAAATTAAACATTTAGAATAATACAATTTAACAATTTAAAATCACCAGTAGGCTTAAATGTTTTCAAATTAAAATATATAGTCATTTTGTACACTGCCAAGTCAGCGCCACCATTTTGTTGCACATTTTAGTCAGCTGGTCAAGCATTTATGTAATACAGTACTGTATTATATGTGTATACAAAAAAGTATTGTCCTGGCAGTACAATTGGGTTTGTTTTTGACTAACAATTGGGAATTATGAGTTCGAATCCCAGGCAGGACAGCGTGGTTTTGCGTATTACCTATCACCTAATGCACCAGTTCACTTAAAAGTAAATAGGTGCCCTAGAGAGAGTCAGCTTATTGTGGGGTTGCATTCTAGGGGAGAGTCAATAATTCGGCCCCGGGGGGCCTGCCAAACACGTCAAAATTACAATCAAACTACACAACGTTGCTACAATGTTAGAACAAGTTTTAACGCCTCCTAATAAGTTGTAGCAACCTATATAACAAGTTGTAACACCATTCTAATACGTCATAAAAATGTTATAACAAGATGTAACAACTTTATTACAAGTTGTAACAAGCTGAAAATAGGGACAATTACATTGTGTGTTTGCAAGGGGGGGGGACCTCAATACAAGTCTCGAAAGTCCCCCTATCGAGGGACAGGCAGCGAGTGCCTGTCCCCCAACTCAATGAATTATTATTAATTATAAATTAAGCACTTAATTAACAAATCTATCAAAGTTAATGGTACCTAACACTATGGATAACTAATGATCATTTAAGGCTTGTGTACTCACCTAATTGTGCTTGCGGGGGTTGAGCTTTGTCTCTTTGATCCCGCCTCTCAGCTGGTATACAGGTTCCTGTGTATACTGTAGCTTTCGTGCGCCTTTTTTCATGAATTATTAATGTTAACATTTTCCCATCCCTACTGTGCGCTCCCAAGACTACCTCAAGGTGCACCGAGAGTTGGCTGTTAGTGCACAGCCAGACTCAAATATGTATACTTTATTTATTTAAGTTTTCTCACCTCGATTTTCGTCTTACGGCATTAATTTTGGTATCTTTTTGTTTGCAATAAAATTCCCTACAGGGATATATATACACATGAAGTCTAAAAGCCCAGCATGCCACCCCGCACCAAACTCATAAATCGGCCGAGGGTTACCTGTGAGTGCGCAACACCACCAAAATGTGTGTACTCTTTGTGGGATTCTCACCTCAATTCTTGTCCTACGTCGTTCTATATGGTATCAATTTGTTCACAATAGAATTACTTACATGGCATTAAAACCAGAAGTATATGCATGTAATGTCCATATACTTTATATGCAAATCAAGGAGTAAATCATAAGCTCCTGCTCATGCTCCTCCTGGTCCTGGTCATCCATGGTCCCTTGACCGTGTTTTGGCTTTTCTTTCTTTGAAATTTACAGGTTATCCCCTTTGGCTCAGGATTTTAAGCAGATTTTCTTGTTGGTTTTCACCTCTGCTGTTTGGTTGTAAAGGTTCAGGCTGTTAATAAAAATAATTAATAAAAATAATTAATAAAAATAATTAATAAAATCTCCCCGAGTTCTTTTACTGATGTCTAATGCCCTATGATACGAAACATCTGAATTGATGTTAATACAACCAATGTTGTCCTCAATGATTTAAAACCTACATCACTTGTATAATTACTGGAGGCAGGAGGTTTTGTTCTTTTGGCTCTGGAGTATGGTTTGTTCTTTTGGAGCTATCTGCAACTGATGTTAACTTATATTATGAAACAATCTCGTGAAGATGGCTCCAGGGAGCTGCTGAGGCTCCTCCACAAACTGGCATTTCATTACATTCAGTGCTGGGCTTTTGATGAAATAGAACAGATTTGCTTAATACTGTTTTGTATATATGGAATTCAAGACTGCCATTTGTCAATGTACGTTAGATCAATTGTCACCGTTATGCATTCTAAGGGTTTTAATTCACAATAATAATTCATTTCGTCGGTGAAAAGGCAGCTAGTTTATACAGTACATGTTAGGCTTATATTGAGGGATTCCTTGGGTTGAATTTCTGACCCTCTCCAGGATGAAACCCCACAAGAAGCTGACAAACTCCTGGGTACCTTTTTACTGCTAGGTGGACAGGAGCATTAGGTGATAGGAAATGTGCCCAACTATTTCTGCCCCGCCCGGGATCTTTCCTTGCCATGGTAAGTTAATAATATGCTACTGCTTACTAACTACAGTACTGAATTTTGTTGCATATTTACTGTACACTATATTGTATAATTTTACCAAAAAAAAAGGTATCGTTAAATTGGGTAAATAAAAGTATATAGGTAAAGTTATTCCATGTTAGGATAACGTGGAGGGTACCTAGAATCTGTACTCGGGAAAATTTTAGAAGTCTGCCATGGGCTCGACTCTTACCATTTTGAATGTTCAACTGTCTTGTTTTCCCTGTCATTGGTTACACAGCATGTTAATGTTGATTTAAAAAACTCTTAAACTATACCTTCACATTTCCAGTGACCCAGTACCAGTACACTCTTTCCTTGCATCAGTTCAATTATACAACATGTAACCACAAGGAAGCACAAGAAATTCTCCAGAGTAATTTTGGAATGGAAACAGGTCACATCCAATGTTCTTATAATGGCTAAAACTCATGTTTGTCATGTACATTTTTATAATACTGTACTGCATACTTCTCAGATTTCATTTGTTATTGCCTACAAGGTCTACTTTTTTTGTTGTTGTAAGCAATGTTTCCATAATGGAAGGTCTTCTGTTTAGTGTTAACTTTTGCTTTTCTTTTCTCAATCTTTCATGTTTTAGTTCCAGCCCCAGTATGATGATGGTTTGAAACGGGTACGGAGATTGGGTGTCACAAACCCTCCAAACCTTCACTTACTTGGCCACGATGTTAGTACAGTACAGTACAGTACATGTTTCTAATGGTATTTTTGTCTACTATACATCATTACCTCTAAGCCCTGCTTGCTTTATTTACCCTGTAATTAGCTATTAATTAAAATTACATCTAGGCACAGGATATCCTTTCTTCTCTTCCCTATTTGTCATTGTGTGTTGGGAGGGGGGGGGGATTAATTTTCTCAATATCCTGAATTCTTGAATTGGAAATGTTGAAAAAAGAACTCTTAGAAAATAAATTTTACATTTTAACATTTTATCATTCCAATGATGTGTTTCAGTGTCATTATTAATTTACTGTAATGTTCTGATGACACTAGAATGTCATTCGATCTTGGAATTTCCACAAATAATTTTCTTAATACAGTAGCTCTATTTGCACTTTCATGACAAAAATCTTGAAATACACGAGCATATTGTGGACAGAGCTTATCAGAAAACTTGAAAAGAATCGCCTCAACCAACCACTTCATCATTCAAGACAACAATTGCTCTGACTGTCAGCGTATTTCCTCTCTGCTTAGCAAATTACCTAATGGAAATGTATGAGTTATATTTATTATCTGTTTATAGCTATATACAGTAGACCAGTTGTACGAGTATTTTCATTTTAATGACAAATAAATGAGCAATGTTGAAATGTTCATAAACATTGATCTATTCAGCTCCATCACACATAATCTATTATCCATACACCATATATGTTTTGCATCTTTATTCTAGTACATTTGTTAAAATTTTGATACCAAATTTATAGTTATACAGTAATTAAAAAATCCAGTATTGAATGTAATGAAAAGTAATTTATATATATATATATAATTATATATATATATATATATATATATATATATATATATATATATATATATATATATATATATATATATATATATATATTTACCTAAGTGTAGTTACAGGATGAGAGTTACGCTGGTGGTGTCCCATCTTCCCAGTACTCTTTGTCGTATAATGCTTCAACCCGTTCTCGCAAATTTAATAAGTCAATATTGACTTATTAAATATGTGCATAGGTGACATACTTAACATAATAGTTTCCCTTGAAAAGCTTCATAGAAAACACCGACCTTACCTAACCTACTTAGTATGTTAAGATAAGCATCTTATTGCTTCGTAATTACAATTATTACCTAACCTATAATAGGTATAGGTTAAGTAATAATTGTAATTACGAAGCAATAAGATGCTTATCTTAAGATACTAACAAGGTTAGGGAAGGTCGGTGTTTTCTATGAATCTTTTTAAGGGTATCTATTATGTTTAGTATATCACCTATGCACGTAGTTAATAAGTCAATATTGACTTTACGAATTTGCGAGAACGGGTTGAATGCTTTGAAACAACTGACGGTTTTGGCCTCCACCACCTTCTCACTTAACTTGTTCCAACTGACTACTACTCTGTTTGCAAAAGAACATCTTCTAATATTTTTTCATCACCTTTGTTTCCTTAGCTGGAATCTGTGTCCTTTTGTTTGTGAAGTTGCTGGTTTCTGGAATTTGTCTGTATCAATTTGATCAATTCCTGTTAGTATTTTGTAAGTGGTGATCATATCACCTCTTTTTCTTCTGTCCTCTAGTTTTGGCATTTTTAACGCCTCTAGTCTCTCCTCGTAACTCTTGTTTTTCAGTTCCAGAAGCTATTCTTTCTTGCACACAGCAGTGTTGTCGGCTATTAATAGCTGTGCCCCCCAAGGGATAAACTCGCTGCATATTTGATTTCCGATAAGACATGGTCACTCTTTCGCAATGTCAAATATTTCTTTCCTGTTGAATATTAAATCCAGCATAGATGAAACATCCCATTGCCCATTCTCGTGGCCTGTCTAACCAGTTGAAACATGGATGTCTTCAGGATGAGGTTTATGAACCTGCGAGTCCTAATGTCCTCCATTCTTGTTTCATTGGCCTCCCTGTCTATTGATTTCAAGTTGAAATCACCAAGTACAGTACTGTACCAACAATCGTGATTGATCGTTATTTGCTCATACATACTATAATCTCTTTCATGATCATTACGAGGTTCTCTCATTTTCGTTGAGCTCCTTTGTCCCGTGTGTAGGCATTTATACTGTAATTATCAGTTTGTCATCCTCATTTCAAACCTGCAATGGGGGCTGTCAATTATTAACTCTCTTACCATTCAGTGTTCTTTCCCAGCATGGCAACTCCTCCACCTTTTGTAATTTTTCTGTCACATCTCCAAATTGAGTAGCCCCTCAGGAATATGACTTCGTTTAAAATATTATCTTCAAGTTTTGTCTCTGTTAGTGTGACACTCTCAGCCATCTTAATAAGCTGAATTATTTCAGTTAGCTCTGGTATTATTTGTCCCACTCTATGTTAGTGTACAGTATATGATTTTCATGGACATGATTCCACACTTTATACTCCTTTCTCTAATTTGGGGGAATTGTTGTCCATGTATCCTCCTAACTCTCCACCTCACCTGCCTCTCACTCGTATCAACAATTTTGACATAGTGACTGCGACCCAGATTCACCTATTGACACCACCTTATTTATACTTATTTAAACTAGGCTATGTTTATCAGTGCTAAGATAGAGTGAAAGGGCTGTATGGTGATTGGATCTAAAGTTGGCTCCCAAACCCACTCTTTGGCTGCATGTAAACGCACTATAACTAAGAAAAGACTTTTGATACTTTTTCTGAGATTAATAGACATCTATTGCTTTTAAGATAACTTTTTGTTTATAGTATTGCCATGCTGCATCAAATTTGAAATGTCCTGTTACTATGCTTTCATATTTTTAGCCTTTGTATTTTGTGTGAAGGTAGTGTCACCGAATGTCGTCTATGCTACATTATGTTGTTATACATCTGTGTGTTATAGATGCTTCAGAACATAACAGGTTGCAGTCTGTGGTGACTGACCATTTGATTATTGACAAAATTGAAAGTTATTTATTGAAAGAACTTATATCAGAGACATAAACAGTGGGAATGTGTGCTCACTAATTATGATTAGCATTTGAAATCCAGATTACTGTATCTTGATTCTTTCAAAATCTGCCATACTTTGTGCAAATCGCTGTAAGTATGGACTGCATTGCTAATGAAGTTTGTGTAAATATCAGGCATTAAGTTTAATGGTAATTAAACTGTGGTATTTATTCTTAATTTTGAGCAATTGCATAAATACTTATGTCAATTTTCCTTACCAGGCTAAACAAAGTTGGCCGGAGAGGAGGTATGAAAACAGGAGTGGTGGCGGCTTTGTTTCTGGCATCTATGAGGTAAGGAAAGGAAAGGATCACTGGCTACTATGTCATAAAAGGAGAGAATCTGGTTGGTATACCACAAAAAGCCTGGAATTTGAGTTGTGCATCACAAGTCAGTGGAAGTCTGGTTGATTTGTCACGAGGTGGTGGTGTCGGTGTTGTGTCACATAGAAGGTGAAAGCTTTGTATGTCACAAGATGACACCTGTAACTTGGTTGGTGTGCTACAAGGTGAAAGATGGGTGGGTGCCACAAGATTAGAGATGGGTGGGTGCCACAAGGTGAGAGATGGGTGGGTGCCACAAGGTGAGAGATGGGTGGCTGTATGCTTTTGGGGCATACATCATAACCAGTTTCACATGTCTAGTAGCAGCATATATAAACTATGTTGCTCACCATGCTGAATAACCAAACAACAAACATAGTAGCCACCACCCACATTTGACAAGTGTTCCTATACCAACAAACATGGACCCGTCTATTTCTTCACTTGTATTCAGACGAACGCAAATATTTTTTATTTGGGGAAAGAGGCGATTTAAGTTAAAGCCATTTCAGATCGTATTATTTAACATTTTAAATACTGTAGTGTAAAGCGTCAAAGCTATAAACTGTAGTTATTTAATTAGCAGCTAAATGTATTAATTTAGTTCTTAACTCCCTTTGGTGACGTGGCATGTACTGATGTCACAAATGTTTCATCAGCCATTATTTAATCAGAATACAGTAATGTAATAACATAGGAAGTCCTCATAATTATTTAGTTTGTATTTTAATAAGTTGTAAGTAATGTTTTTAGCCTAACAGAAGACAAATCTTCATAGCCATAAAGTATTATAAAGCTAATACACAATAGTTTATGTAAGTAGGTACGCAATTTTCCCACTGCCCCTCCTTCGTTGGACACACAGTGCAGTGCGGGAATTTGTGGTCATATGGCATGTGCTGTGGAGGGTTCGGATTCACATGGGCGCCTTAGTCTGGCTCCATTTGGACTGTTCCCTCTTGGGTCATTGCCTCAACTGTAGGGTATGGGGGATCTCTGGGTTTTCTGCTCTTCTAGGTTTGGCTTTCCGTGCCATTCATGTTCTAATAGTGTCCAACATTCTTGCCAACGGTCTGTCCCGGTTTCGTCCTTTCTCTATGGAGAATTGAAATTGAAATAGGTTTTTTGAGGTATAAATACACACAAAAGGCTATTCATACAAAGGGTAGCTCAAGCCATTCTCACCCCATTCAGTACAAAATGTTTATATACATTTACACACATCACAAATAATCAACATATTAACAAATATTTCTGAGCCACATGGTTACAGTTTACAGAATTTTGCTCTTACTGTAAGTGAAATTAGTGTTTTGACTCACTTGTAGTGTTGCATGGTTTAACTTCTCTCATATATTATATCTCTTCACTATTTCTGTCTGTGCCTGAATACTTTCTTATTTTGCGTTTTATTTGTTTCATGGTTAAAACACATTCAATGTCAACTTGAGGTCTTTATTGTGGCACATTTGGCCAGCTCATCTGCCACGTCATTGGGCACTGTTCCAATATGAGATGGACTCCACATGAGTTTTACTTTGTGATCTTTTAACTTTATCTCGTATCCTTTTCTTACAATGCTCAACTATGGACATGAAGTTTGGGTTTCGACTGTTCAATGATTTGAGTGCTCCTCGGCTGTCAACATACGAAATCATCTTCTTTGTCTTGAACCACGTCCTCCAAACCAGACAGAAAGGGTTGCAGTTCAGTTGTGTGAATGAAATATAATTGTTAAGTCGATGTCCAATTTTCCTGTCCACACTTTAATGCACAGACAATGCCCTTATCAGGACACCACACCCTGCCTTACCATCTTCAGCCACCAATCTGTTACAATATACTAAAGTATGTAAACTATTGTCTCTCAGTAACCGAGATACAGTATCATGCCTCCATACAAACACCGTAGCTGTCCTGGATCATGCAGAGGCTTTTTCATCTGCACAGGTACAATTTCTACTTCAGCCTTCTGTACCTTCCAGTTCTACTATCCCTTTGAGAGGGTTTGCAGCAGTCAAGTACATCGTATTCCCTGAGGTCATTAGCCAATCCCCTTATGTAGCATGTCTGTTTCTTGGAAGTCTGAACATCGCTCAAGCAAGCCTGAATCTGCTTTGAAAGCGCTAATTCCTTCCCCTCTCTCCTCAGGCAGTGAAGAGATACAGTACTACAGTGTTAATGTCAAGGAGTGCACACACTGCAAATTTAATTCCATTCTCATTATTTCAATCATTGTATTTCTTTGACACCCAAGAATAATCCTCATAACTGCATACTGTATCAGTTCTAGTTTTTGTTTTGTTTTTAATTTGCCTTGCCCTGTGTAAGACAAAACAGGTGCTGCATAGTCTATCGGGGACCGAACAGTGCTTATGTATAATATCCACAAGATAGGTACCCAACACCTTTACCAGAAAATGCTAGTGCCTTTAGAGGATGCAGTTGAGCTTTACATAAGATGCTAATATGATTTATTTCAGCATTTTTACTCTTGCATATGTATCCAATATAATGTACATGCCCAGATACAGTACGTGTACTTCTGAACACGGCTCGGTACAAATCCACAAGGGCTGTGATGAGGATTCGAACCTGCATCTGAGAGCATCCCAGACACTACCTTAATCGACTGAGCTACGCCCCAAGGCAGCGTCTGGGATGCTCTTGGACACAGGTTCGAATCCTCGTCACGGCCCTTGTGGATTTGTTCATTGATGCATCACGCAATTGTGATTTTTATGTGTAACGGCTCAGTACCTTGCCATTTAGAGTAAGTGTTATATTTCTGTTTCCTACATTTTATTTTTTTATTTTTTGGCATTTATAACTAAGACTGATGTGTGATACGCTGCTCCAAGTATGTTAAAGAGTGGTTTGAATTTTGTTACTAGAGCTTCCTCTGGTTATATATATTAATATTAATACACAATATATAAGTTTGTTTCTACAATGCTGATAAAGTAATTTAATCAACAGGTTAGCACCAAGGTCTTGTCTGAGAGGGCTCGAAGATTTGGAGTTTCAGATACACCCAAGTCCGCCCCAACGCCAGAGGCTATTGCAAAGCTGTATAAAAGGTATTTCTCATAAATATACTGTTCATTAATGAATGCAGTTTGAGGCTTTGTGTGTGTTTTACTGTTCTCTGCTCTATTTTGTGTTTCTCTCATTTGATTTCAATCCTGAATTCAGTACCCGTCACACACATTCAAAGGGATTCCCTGAAATATTTAAATTGCCAATAACATAGTCTTAGTCAAACAAATATACCGTACTATGTTATTGGTTTTATTTATAATACAGTACAATATTGTGAAATCAGAAGTTCATTAGATAATGTTTTGTGTCCACACAGTGAAATCAGTTGGCAATTTATTATGCCTGTTCAATATTTTAATAGCCATTTTAAAAAAATTTTGTTTGCAGCTTGGATGTCATAGATGAAGACTTCGCTCGAGGTCGTTATCGGGCAGATTCTCTATTGATGCGAGGCACAGAAGATCTTGGTACCAAAGACATATTTGACTACTTTCAGTCTTATGCCCCTGCAAGTATCGAGTGGATAAATGACAACAGCTGTAAGTTTACTTTGCTTTCAGTATAGTGTTTCTGGGAGGGCTCGCTGCATGGTTAGCTCCATACACACACACACACACACATCATCAAGCCAGACCCCATCCTATTCTTTGCTGAGGCACAAAAAGCTGGGTGATATTAATCACTCTAGCTGAAAAATAAACCACCAGAAAGACAGAGTGAAACAGACAGTGAAGATGCACATCTAGAAAAACTCTAGCATTCAGTAGATAAGTCATTCACCTGCTAGTAGTAACTGGCCACCACCAGTTGGCAGCGCTGTAGGCTCCTGGACCAGCTGGTGTTGCTCCTCAGTCATTCATTTGATGCAGCACTGTTCATAGGTGTTCCTCAAGTCGCCATATCCCTTTAGGTCCAAAATATTTTTCCAGATAAAGTGTTGACCATCTTTTGGATGGTCAGCAAATTTATGACATTTTAATGGCATTATTAATATTAACTACTTTTATGGAGAAACTTATTACATTGCCATAGTGTTTGAATGAATGTGAAGAAAGATGTATATGTATTGTTGTATTAAAAAACAAATTTTTGGATGTAACCTACATCCTTTCTCTAGGTAGTTAGTACAATGTTCTACCATTTCTGTTCTTCCAATGTTGTATAATAATGTGTACATTACCTTGAGAAAGGATGTGGGTTACATCTAAAAAGGAAGTTTTTAATACACTTTCTTCACCTTCAACAACTTTTATATTAAATTCTTGGTAATTATGACTTAATCCTAATGTAGGTGTCCTTTCTTTCAGGCAATGTCGTGTGGCCAGATGCAGCTGGCCCAGTGCGTGCTTTGATAGGACTCACCTGTCCAATTCTACCTCGCGAAGCAGATCTAAAAAAAAGTAGACATACTAGTGCCTCTAAAAGCAGAAATGGTCAAAAGGTTAAATTAATTTTAATTGTTCCTTATTCTAAATTTAAATTGTATAATTGCATAATTTCTTTACTATTTCAGATGTCAGTTGCATACTCAAAATACTTTGGTGATATTTTTATTATTCTAAGAATAGATTTGTTATGTGTACAGTTCATTTTAAATGTCAGACAAAGGGCCTCACTTGGTTGTGTTTTTCATGCTGTCTGTTGTATGTCCCTGTATTCTATCCAGTTATCTATTCCACCATTTTAATGGAGTGTTCCCAGAGCGTGCCTGGGAACACGAAGCGCTTATGTTCGAACCCTCATCACGGCTCCTGTGGATTTGTTCATTGAAACATCATGATGTGATTTGTCAGTGTACTGCTCCACAGTTTAATGCCTACTGGGTTTTAGCCAACCTAAATTGTCACATTAAAACTTTTTTTTTTTTTTTTATTGAAGCACAGGTCTTTAGCATGCACAGTGCATTTTTCAAATATATATTTGGCTGTACAATATATAAAATATGGCTGTTAAGTATAGAAATCAACAAGCACAGTCTATATTGGCACCAGAAAGGCACAGGTAGAAAGGCCTAATATTTTAAAGCTGGGGCCATATACCGTACTTAATTATGATTCCTCTATTCATTATAGATTTGACAGGACTACTAGTGTATTGTTGAGAACGTGGTGGAACCACCTCGTATATGCAAATATTGCTCTTCTAGGCAACTCACTTAACTTTTTATAGATCATAATTCTACTAATTTATCATTATTTTTAAATTTTTAATCACTATATTGTGGATAACAATATTTCATTCACCTGGACACTAGGAGTGTCTAGGTATTCAAAATCATTATTTTTGCTTACTAACAAAATTTTTCCTGTCTTTCAGAGACCAGATACAAGTAATAAGAAGAGTGATGATGGCAGAACACCTAAGATTAAAATAAAAAAAGAAAAGAAAGATAAATCTAAGAAAAAGAAAAATAGTAATAAGGATGCTGAGAGTAGTAGTAGTTCAAGTAGCAATAGTAGTAGTAGTGAGAGTGATGAGGAAAGCTCTTCGTCAGACTCTTCAAGTAGCAGTAGTAGTGGTAATAGTACTGATAGCAACAGTAGTAGTAGCAGCAGCAGTAGTAGCAGCAGTAGTGATAGTAATTCATCTGAAAATGAAACAGAGAATATTAAAGAAAAGACAAGAAAGAAGAAGAAAAAAGTGAAAGTTAAAGTTGAAAATATGGATCAAGATATAGTGGAACCAGAAAAAGTTGTCGAAGAAGAGGTAAAGTGTTTCAGGAGTTTATTTTTCTTTGACTTGTAAAGGTTTTCTGGGCTGGCCCATGAGTTGCTTCCCTGAGCTCTGGCACTGGTACCACTAAGCCCATGTATCATATTGGAGTCCTGAGATTTACACAACCCTACCCAGAACCAGGAACAGAATTTGATTCGCTCACTGATGTAAGGAAAGAATGGGGATCAGAGAGCAACTCGAAAACTTATGAAAATCATCCAGAAAGTTCAAATAATACAAAACAAAACACTGGAAAGAATAAAATCTAATGAAGCAACAATGCAAATTATAGTTGTCAGTGTGTGAATGACTCTTGGTCCCAATCTGCCTTGATTCTCACACCTGGTACTGTAGATTGTGCTGTCCCTGTTGGAAGCATTTTTTTTCTCAAAGATAAGTAATATTAGTGTTCAGTTGGATAATTGTCTCGTGCAGGGCCTTTGCTTTGTTATTGTTTTCAAATATATGTTTTAAAATTCTTTGAATGCCACTATCATTCATTTTTCCTGCCTTTGGTTAGTTCCAACTTTGGTACAAGGTTATATTCCCAGTGTCTCCAACCAGTCATTCTTCTCTTACAAGGTTTGGATTCCAGAGTTCCAGACCAACTACTTTGAGTTATCTCGCCCTTACCAACAGGAGTGCTTGGGACTTTTTCCTCATTGCCAGGGAAGTTACTGTGTGGGGCGTGGCACCATGCTCTTATCCATGTGAGAGTTGGTGTCTTGCACCTATTATTAAGAGTATGCCTGGGTTGTGTTAAGTGACTCTTTCCTTCAGATGACTCTACTCCTTTCCTTATCACTTTAATGTTGATAGGGTTAGAGATTCGTTTTCCCGACACGACTTCCCTCTCACCTAGCTAGGTCTGCCTGGCTGCCAGTTTTCATGCATCTGTTCCTTCCTCCAGTTTAGAGCTGGATTTTGCAGCTTTCATCTTTTTGGATTGTATTTTGTTGTTTTTGAACATTACAAAGCATTCTAGATACCTGATTTCTCTGCTTCTTGGTTCATGCCCTTGTGAGGGCAGCCTTCAGCCTATGCCATTGTGGTAGTTGCTGTGGCAGAAGTATCTATGTGCTGTGTAGTATTAAGTTTTAAGTTGAATTAAAGATATAATCGGGACTTGGTACCTTCTTTTAATTATTACAGGTATAAAAAGATAAAACTTCATATTTTTCATTATCAGTACAGTACTATGAAGTACAGTATATCCATCATTACATAATTCATAGCTTTTTGATAAGATATGAATAGAGCAATATACTTTTATTATGTTGTGAATGTTTATTTGCTTTCAGGTGAGTGTTCGTGCAGAAGATGTAGCCATCCCAGTACCTCCAGGACGCTGGAGACTAGGAGTTCCGTGTTCACGTACTAAAGCACTACTTTTGCGCTTCTCAAGTTATAAAGATATAAAAGAGGGTGGTGCCGAGAGAAAGTCAGAATATTACCGCAAGTATGGCAATCCTAACTTTGGAGGTAGGACCATAAGATATAGTCTGCATCCATAAGTTTGTCTGTTTATATCAGCATGTATCATTCCTTCACTTTCTCTGTATGGTTCAGTAATATTAAAATATAAAGATATCAGTTTATTACACCATTCACACTATTTAATATCATTAATAAACAAGCACGTTCACATTAAAATAGTGTCTTCCGCAGCACTGTGCTGCTTCATAAAACCAGGTGTACAATATATTCACTCCTTTACAAACTGCTTTCACCCAGCCTTGTTCCTAAGCACATTCTGTATATTGTTCACACAATTATTTCATCCAAATACTGTATGTGGCATGAGACATGTATCAAAATAAGTGAGATTGGCAATGAGGACAGATCAAGAAAACTAAATAACAACATATGAAGAATACTCAAAGTGGTTAGAGACAATCATATCTGGGTAAGGGACAGCAGAAAAGGGGGTACAAGTAGAAGCTAGAAACACAGAAGAGCCAGGTATATATAATGATTTACTCATTTGCAGTGAGAGAGAGAGACAAGTCACTGTCAGTATTATGTGTGGTAGTGGAGGCATCAATCCTTTTCTGTGGGGAGCCCTATTGGCTCCCTGAAGCTATCTTACTGAACAAGTGCCAGACTGCACTGGCACTGACTTAAGTGTCATCAGTCGCAGAGTTGTTTGTTGCTTACCGCAGACCATGTGCCAGAACCTGGCCCCCTCAGAGAGGCGCACTGAGCAATGGCCTATGAACACTTTACATTTAAAGTATATCTTGCTTGTCATCGACCAGGGAAAACACCCAGAAAGGTAGGTGAAACAAAACAGACCACTGCCTGGTTGAAAATTGCAGCCTACGTCCTCAAAAGAGTAAAAGAACACCCCTAGAAAGCAAACAAACTAGCAAAACTTCACCCAACTAACCCCCCTGGTCATTACCAATCAACTTGATAATGGTCCACTATAGACTGAAATGTTCTTGTCTCTCCATCTTTTGGTGTGTGGTTTGGTCATCATACCTTCAGTCACGTTATTGACTCATCGTCTGCAGTGGTCTGTTTTGTTTCACTGGCTTTCTAGGTGCCTTCCCTTGGCAGTGGCAGACATGAAGAACTTTACATAAAACTTTTCATAGTGCCACTGCTCCCTGTGCCTCTGAGGGAGGCAGGTTATGGCTCATGGTCTCCGTTATGCCAATAAAAACTCTGTGACTGATGGCGCCTTGTAGTCTGGCACTTCATCAGTATACTGTAGTATACTACAGTATACTTCAGAGAGCCACTGGGGCTCACCTAGAAAATGGTGTTTCATTACATTCAACGCTAGTTTTTTTACATTAGGCTCAGTCCTGATAGGTCGATGACATTTGCATGATACTCAGTCAACCCCTCCGTATTGCAGTCATCATCTGTACTGCTTGAAATTATTGACCAGATTAGATTTTGCCTTGATCATCTTGAGATCTGAAGCCCCAAGACTAATATTTTTGAGTGACCACTGTACGTGCAAAGATACTAAGCTCTCATTGTGCATGGTGGCTGCATTCTGAAAAAGTTCTTCATAAAAGAATTTGCTCAAGACAAAAGCTAACAAAAGAGAATGAGCTATAAAAGATATACCAAACTCCAAATTTCCCATTCAATCAAAAATTCTCTGAGCATTATTACTAAATACTCCCACCACTTCACAGATTCAAATGCAGGACATAGATGGAAGTCCACATTATTTCTTCATGGGAGCATCTTGAGGCTCAACAGGTGTTGCATAATATTTGGAAAGTGCCATGAAACAAGAATGTGATACAAAAATACAGTAGTATAAAATACACAAGAACCCTGCACATCTCATAATAAGTGAAACACTGGAATTATCGAAGTTAGGAATTATAAGTGCCCAACTCGTGTTGTGAGTTCCATACTATCTGAATTTGCAAAAGGTGAGGGCCTACTGTACAAGTTCTATCATTTGTGTAAATAAAGCCTAATTTTTTAGAACCAATAAAAAAAAATATAACATACCTGCTTAATTCGCCAGTGGTTTGGTCCCAATTATTTCAAATAAACATGTGTTTACTGTACTTAAACATTCTTCCGTAAAATTCTGCCACAGTTGCTCAAAAATGGTACATTGCTGTGAAAATGCTCATGTATGGAACCTTAACATTATCTTTGGTGTGTGCCTTAAAACTTTTACAGTGCGTACTTGTGAGCGGAACAGCCAGGAATCCAACCAACTTCATCTTTCCATTTTACCTCTGGCACGACCGGGTCATATAACAGGTGAATGACAAAAATTATATTTGATAGTTTTATCAAGGTATTGGTTTCCTCTCAAAAACTGCATTAGAAAATGGTATCATTAAACACTCAAAATGTCATTCATATATCTTTGAATAATGTCATACAATGTTAACATTTTTATATCACTTGGTATCTTTTCAGAACCAATTACATTTGTTGTTTTTCTTATAGAAAATATAGGGTTACCACTGCACATAGATGACAATGAAGTATTTAAATGCAAACTTGAGAGTAGACCTTATTTTGCAGATCTTGAAACATTTCTCATTTAAGGGTGAAGTGATATCTCTGAATAAAGTCTACTCTCAATCTGGGGATTCTTTACATAGAAATTTTAGTTTATGGTAATATCTAAAAAAAATTGTGAATTAAAATTGCTTCAGAATTGGTGTCTGTCAACAATTCAGGAATATATTCAGTACCTCTTTGGAAATGTTTAGATTTGGAGCACTCTACTGGCAGCTTTAAGAACTAAGAAGAACTTTAAGAACTCAGTCGCAGAGTTTTATTGGCTTAGCAGCGACCAAGATCCAGAATCTGGCCCTCTCACAGAGGCATAGGGTGCGGTGACATTTATTTATCAAGTTATTTGTTTATGCCACCGCCAGGAAAGACACCCAGAAAGTCAGTAAGACAATCAAACCACTGCTGGCTTAAATCAAGACCACAGACTCAAGAACTGCTGAAGAACTCCCTGAGCTCTGTAAACAGGCAGTAAAATAATTATTAAACTAGCACCAGCTCTTTTGACCCACCTTTCACCTCATTTAAAGGGAGGAGTGAGGTAGCCAGGGGTCAGCCAGCTGCTCCACCCTCAGTTCTATTTTCATATGGTAGTGATGTGCAGGTCTCCTTTCTCTGGCTCTGATGTTTTGCTTGAACTAAGTGGTAAGGTGGATTTTTGGCTGTTCCTGTGTACTGTGATGTAGTGTGAGCCAGGTGTTAAGAGCAGTTGAAATTGCATGTGCTCATGGTTATCTTTCCTCTGCACTCCCTAGTGCTGCCCCACTTCCTTCCTGTCTCCATGAAGTGGACCATCGATGACGCTTTCTTCCTCTGGCTTTGTGGGACATTTGGGTGCCTGGACGTGGACCTCTTCTCATCAGAGTGGTCTTGGCACCTTGTTCAGTACACAGCATTGTTTCTCGATCACGAGGCCTCACAATAGATGCCTTTTGGCTGGACTGGCCCAAGTGAGTGTAAACAAATGTTTACATTTGGAAAATAAATTTCCATTTTGGATTACGGCAATTTTTGGTTGTAGTGCATATGAGCTAAAAAGCAACGATATTTATAAGAGAACAGATTGCAAGTCTAGCTAGCCAGCAGTCTGCCCTCATGCCCAGGATCTTCATGAGTGTGCTGCTTTGTCAGCTGTCTTTTATAGTATGTCCTGGGCTGATATTCGGGCATGGGGGTCTTGGCAGTCGAACAGGATTCTGGTGGCCAGTTATCTTATAAATGTTCTTGGTCTTTGGCACCCTTGTGTGGCTTTGGGGCCTTTGTTGTGGCCAAATGTCTTGAGCTCGTAGTGTTACCTACCGTGGTCCCTCCTCCTTGGTAAGTGCCTGTTTGTATTCTTCTCTGTAGATGGTTAGTATCAGGGAGCAACAAGGGCTCCCCTACCCCAGAAAACCAGTATTGAATGTAATGAATTACCAATTTCTGGATGAGCCCCTGATGGTTCCCTGACATCTTCTCCTTCCCCAGGGCATCGGGGGTGTTTCCATCATCTAAAATTCAGGATAGATCAACTGGCTGACCCCCAGACTACCTCCTTCCTCCCCCCAAACAAGGGGGAGTTGGGGAGAACGAGCTCGCACTAATTTCGTGAATTGTTTATTGTTTACATTGTTGGAGAGTTCTTTTGGCCATTTTTTTTTGGCTGCAGTCTCACTTATAACCAGCAGTGGTCTATTTTGGTTCAGACGTTTTGGGTGCTTCCATGGTGGTGGCAGACATGAATAGATTCATAATAATCTTATCATAAGTGCCACTGCTTCCTGTGCATCTGTGAGAGGGCCAGGTTCTGTGTTGTGGTCCTCAGTAGGCCTTTCCTCCATGGCTGATGGCACCTAATAGTTTTTCACATTATCAGTGAAAATAGCTTTAGGCAGCAACCGGGGCTCAGAAATTGACGTTTCCTTACATTCAGTACTGCTTTTTTTTTATTTAATGAGTTAATTTCTCAGTGGTGACATGAGTTACTCATCACAGTCTTTCCTAATTTCCTAGATAAGACATTTTGCTAAGAGCCTTGACAGAATAGGGACAAGGTCAATGAGAGTTTAGGAAGGTACAGTAGAGTATATGAATCTTGAGTGGATTATAATGGCTCTGTCTCAGGTAGCATCCAAGAGGCTCATACCCTTAAAGAATCAGCAAAATGTTAACAAATTAACTTTTTATAACAATTTTGGTGTTGGTGTGTACACATGCATCTTACTTGATTGAATGAATATATAATTACTGTAGCAACATTTTCTTAAAAGTTGCGTACATCATAATTATTGCCATTATTTCACTCTACAAACTCATATTTTTCACTTAAACGAATAGTGTGTGGTATGTATTGGTCCATTTGAGTGGTGTTGTAAGTGCAGGTCAAAATACTGGTGTTCTCTGCTTGACCTGCAAATGTCTAACTGGTGCTCTGTCTTCTTCAGATATGTTCTTACATATGGCAATCTTTCCTTAGTATAAGTCCAAATGCTTTGGACTTTAATTAATGAGTAAAATGGTGTATACTGTAATCACAAAATACTAAGAGAAGATGAAGCTGCACACCATTCACTTTACTTGCTGTTTTATAGTTGAATTTTTCATTGGCTGTGTTGAAAGAACAGTTAAATTCCCACTAACAAATACAGTACTGTATATCTGGTTTAATATTTTCCATGTAGAACCAAAAGACAACTACATCACCATGTATAAAACCTGCTAGAGTTTTAAGGAAATAGCTGTTGTTACATATGGCTTACTTTTTTTTTTTTTTGTTCTTTCAGGCATTAAAGGACTCCTAAGTGAAAGTGGCAGAAAACGGATGCGTGATGCAAGACGAAGAAGAGAGCTTGACGAAGGCTGGAGATATGAAAGAACTGAAAATAAAATTGAGGAAGGTCCTAAGAACCCTTGGGGAGCACTTGCATTAAACTGGGGACGGAAAGAGAGTCAGGAGGACGACCGATTTGATTATCAAGCTCTGCTTCGGCAACATCAAAAACGAGGTATATATTGCAATAAATTCTGGAGAGAAAGACTGTTAATAATTCTTGAAAAATCATTAATTTCCTTAAACATCTTATCAAATAGGTAAAATACGTCAATCAGCGAAATACGTTAATGTAGCCTTAAATATACATATGTTTGTAAATTTGTATTGAAAATGAATCATTCTCTTATAGGTTATTTGAATGAAATAATAATTAGATGTCTATATAAATCTGTTTTGGAAGGCTTGAAACTAAGCCTTACAAAATAATAATAATTTGCTGCAATGGGTTGCATGGTGGCTTTGTTGGTTTGCTTATTTGAAATGTGTAGGAAAATTATGGGATTGTGCAAAACAGAAATTGGCCTCAGCAAGCAGATTAATTGGCAGTACAAGCAGTTTAATTTAAAAATGTAGAGACAAAGATCATCATTGTATATACACATTTCAGTGCTGGCATCCCTTTAACATTATAAGGTAAGGAATTCTTCATATAAGAAAATTTTTGTGATTACTTTATCCCTTTCTATAAAGTGCAAATATAAATAATAGATTGGATGAAATTCTGATTAATGGCTTGACTTGCATATGAGCATTTGTTCTTTATTGGTGATGTGAGCCCCATGGACTGTCAAGGCTATCTATCCTAGACAAGAATGTGACAATACTCATTCAGTTGCCCACACCATGTCAGTGGTTGTGGGAAATGTTACTTGTAGCAGGCTGTTGTAATTCAACGGCATTTTCTATAGGGAAAGTGCATTTAATGGAAGCAGGAGAGTTGAAAACATTGTTGAATTTTAGCCTCTGTGACAGGTGATTTCCATGCATAAAACAAAAATTACTTACATGGGAAAAATGTGTACCCAACAAAGTCCATGTCTTAAGTATCACATCTTTACTTCTACATTGTCAGCGCTTATGTGGATGACTGAGATGTCCTTATTTGGCAACTTTTCCCTACTGTTATTTTTTTTTGTTTTTTGTTTTTTAAAGAAAACTTGGTGGTCTGTGCTATGTCACCTTATCATATAGGAAAGATTTTGTGTATTTAATGTGATATCTTTATGCATTAAAATGCAAATAGCTTTATAAAAGTATTTGTCTTGTGTAACCAAGATGAAATTTGCAGTACCTGGTGTGAAGAGAAAGAGAACTTATAGTGACTGTGAGGACGAAGACATGGTCGACGGTGAGGATATTGACGATGTGCGGCATGGAAGTAATGATGACTACCGTGGCAGTGATGACAGTGATGATATTGTGCCATGGAAGAGCAAAATTAAGGTTTGTCTTTGTTTATAATATATATTTCTATTGATGAAAAGATCTGTAAAATACAAATTTTGTTAACTGAACTTTCATTAGTCCAGTAATTAAGACCCCTGAACGTGGGTCTTAATTACCTCATTTATGTGGTGAGGTTTTTATCTGAGTACGGTTACCAATTTACCTCCCATGTCTTATCTCTTAAAGGATAGAGTGGAAGCAAATGAAACATAGTAAATGTGTCACTGCTGCTTAACTGACAGGCCATCATCTATACAAGTTAGCCAGAGCTCATCACTATTTGTGTTCATTTATCAGTTATTTAATGTACAGGAATAGTATATTTATAATTGTTAGCCTAATAATAATTGTGATTAGTAATATTATTTACACACACAACACAGGGCACAATTGTTTCCTGCAATCTGGCATGCAGTTCAGTTGACCCTGCTCAGTTTCTATTGTTCAGGGGTGTGGCTTTTGGCACTCTCATTAGGTGATCAATGCTTGGGGTCAGTGGTCTCAATGCATAGTCCTGTTGTGTTGTATATGTACCTCCTTTTCCCTCTCACTGTCAGTCTTTTCATTTTCTACGTTGTTCTTAACGGTGAGAGTGGGGTGATACTGAGGAAACAGTATAGCAGAGGTAGACACCAGGGAACCTATCCTCAAAAAATACCAGAAGAGGCGGCCAGTAAAGGGCCAATGTGGCCCTAGCCCAACAATCGTGGTGGCAGTGAAAGGGGCTGCACTAGAGATACCAAACTGCTGCCAAAGCCAAACTCTGCCTAGGAAAAAATGATGCAGGCAAAGTTCAGACTGTTTGGAGCTGCATGTGCACAGGGTTTTCCTCACCTTTCCTAGGGGGCCTCGTAGCCTGGTGGATAGCGCGCAGGACTCGTAATTCTGTGGCGCGGGTTCGATTCCCGCACGAGGCAGAAATAAATGGGCAAAGTTTCTTTCACCCTAAGTGCCCCTGTTACCTAGCAGTAAATAGGTACCTGGGAGTTAGTCAGCTGTCACGGGCTGCTTCCTGGGGTGTGTGTGTGTGTGTGTGGTGTGGAGAGAAAAAAAAAAAAGTAGTTAGTAAACAGTTGATTGACAGTTGAGAGGCGGGCCGAAAGAGCAAAGCTCAACCCCCGCAAAAACACAACTAGTAAACACCTGTGTACTCCTTAGTGCTGCCCTTGTGCTGTCAGGGTTCTCTTCCCTTTGGTGTTTGAAATTCACTTCTTTAGAGGGCTTCCTTGCTTGTGGTGGTCCTTGATCTGGGTAAGTTCGCTTCTTTTTGGCTTTTGGTCTTCCCTGGTGTTGGGAGTGAATTGTGGCTTCTTGGCCTTCCTTCTGGCCTTGTTCATTGGCTAGAGAAGCTTGTGACATCAGCAGTATCATGTCTTAGAACATTATAATTTATATACAGTATTTGATAATAATTTAGATTTTTTGAATTAGAAATAAAAAGTGCAAAGCCACCCCCCTCCCTCCCCTTGGGAGTCAGGGGTGGCTTTTCCCATCATTATAGAACTGAGGGTGGAGCAGCCAGCTGATCCGGTCCACCTCCCTCAGGAGGGGGGGAATGAGCTAGCACTAGTTTCATGATTTTTTGACCGTTTGTTTACATTTCAGGGAGTTCTTTTAGCAATTTTGAAGTCATAATTTTGTTATAACCATCAGTGGTCTGTTTTATTTCGCTGACTTTGTGGATGCTTCTCTGGTGGTGGAGGACATGATTAAAATTCACTGTTTATCATAGTGCCACTGCTCTCTGTGGAACTGGTAGGCCTAAAAGAATTCTGCAACTGATGGCACCTAGTAATTTGGCACTATATCAGCATTGTAGCTTCAGGGAGACACTGGGACTCACACAGAAATTGGCATTTCATTATATTCAACACTGGGTTTTTCTATGGGTTTTAATGATTAGTATTAAATTAGGTTATGTTAATTTGTTAAAACAAAGCTTAAACAAAATTCCAGATTCCCCGAATGAAGATGTATGCTGATGCCGAACAAAAGAAAAAGAAACAGCAAAAATCTGGGGCTCTTTCGCATCGTCTTTCTGGAAGTAGAACTCGATCGGCTGGTGGAGTTCAAGACAGATTGTCGTATATTAGTGCCCCAAGAAGTCAAAGTATCAGGAGTAGGCTTGATTTACGCTCAAAATTGTCAAGCAAGAGAAAAACAGGACCAATGTCAGTTGAAGTAGATAATGATCAATATTATAGTCTAATTGCTAGTGATGATGAATAGGGGCTCATTTCCATTTACACAATACAAAATTTACAGAATATATAACAAATCAAAGACAGATACATTTTGAATAATATTTTGTATATTATATTTTAAACAACTTTGAAAATATTGTTTCACAGTACAGTAGTATTTAAAAATTTTCAAGCCAGGGATTAAAAAAATATTTATTTAACTGATACTCTCTCTTTTTTGTAATTAATGTTGGGCATATAAATTTAAATTGATGTGTAACAGCATTCTATGCTCTCTTTGGGAGGGGGGGGGGGGGAAGCGAGAGAGAGAGAATTGTTTTAACAATATTTTGAAAGTGTACATAGAACTCTTGAACTAATAATGGAAAGAACATATACTTAATAATTGGACATTAGAACTAAGACATAATTGTGCCAAATATTGAATTAAACCATGAAGTGACTGGCTCTTTTTGTTAGTAAATATTTACACGTTATTTTGGTATTGGCAGCTTCTGGCCTTGTTATTCATTGGCTAGAGAAGCTTGTGACATCAGCAGTATCATGTCTTAAAACATTATAATTTATATACAGTATTTGATAAAAAATTAGAATTTTTGAATTGGAAATAGAAAGCAAAAGTATGCATTTGATGAATATTAAGGCTTAAACACTTTAAATAACACCATAATTACCGAGGAAAACTATTTTTATCCATGTTTAAATTTTGATTTAAGATTCTTCGTCTTAAGACACAGTTCATTTATTTTGGGACATTTGACATATATTCTGACCTTTATCTTTACAAAAATAAAGCCATCATTGTAATAAGACATTATTACATGACATGCAAACAATGTTGTATATATTAAATGGGTTGCACTTTTTGTAAATTCCTAATTAAATAGCCAGAGTGCATTAGATAAGTGGGAAAAGGTTGTGGTGTGCATGTGTTAGGCTCATGGCAAGCCTTGATGTAAGCGAGGAGGCTCGTGGCAAGCCTTGATGTAAGCGAGGAGGCTCATGGCAAGCCTTGATGTAAACGAGGAGGCTCGTAGCAAGCCTTGATGTAAATGAGGAGGCTCATGGCAAGCCTTGATGTAAGCGAGGAGGCTCATGGCAAGCCTTGATGTAAACGAGGAGGCTCATGGCAAGCCTTGATGTAAGCGAGGAGGCTCATGGCAAGCCTTGATGTAAACGAGGAGGCTCATGGCAAGCCTTGATGTAAGCGAGGAGGCTCATGGCAAGCCTTGATGTAAACGAGGAGGCTCATGGCAAGCCTTGATGTAAGCGAGGAGGCTCGTGGCAAGCCTTGATGTAAGCGAGGAGGCTCATGGCAAGCCTTGATGTAAACGAGGAGGCTCATGGCAAGCCTTGATGTAAGCGAGGAGGCTCATGGCAAGCCTTGATGTAAACGAGGAGGATGCTTCAGTTATAGCAAGTATTAGATGTATGGATATGTGTGAAGGAAGTAGCTGTTACTTTGTGTAGCAGATGAAGTTGACCAGAATCTGGTTTCATGCTAATTCCATTGGACTCTGATTTAAGAGTTATTATAGTGGGACACAAGCTTATTTGTTTTAGCTCTAGTACTGTGGTTAATTATCAAATCCAATGCATAAGATTTTGTTCACTGCACACCCAGTACATATGTGTGTTAATATTTGCCTTGTTTTTTGCTGTGACCCCATGATATTACAAATTTGTTAACATTTGTATTTATTGTGCTTTTGTTACCTATTGGTAAAGATGTACCTTATAATTGATTATTATTCCTGTAAATACTGACTGGAGGAAAAGTGATATTGGACTTAAATTTCTTCTTCTCATTTCTACAAAATATTCCCTACTTCTTTGTCAGAGCACATGCAAGGTTCCCTGTGGTCAGTCATGAAACCTAACGTATCGTTGACCTTACACGCATTGATACATTTAACATTTCTTCGTGTTACTATGGTATTGCAAATTTAAATGCTATGCACCCTTTGCTTACACAAGGATATAATGATATCAAGAATAAAGGAAGGATATAATGATATCAAGAATAAATGGAAAGATCTTGGTAGCAGGGAGAGAAGCCCAGTTGTATTCAATATATTTTTCAACTTTTTTCATGATGGATCATATAACATCTTATAACACTGATTTTTTAATTTGATTTAAACTATTATATCATTTAAATGTTTAGTAATTATCAGAATTAAATTATATGTACAATGATCCCTTATATAATGTGCATTTATACTGTATGTTTCTGCCATAATGCAGTCCTCATCTAGTGACTAATAATTTAAATTGTGCACACTATTATGATATAACACATGGCATTCTCATCTTGCATTGTGTACACTATTATGATGTAACACACACAACATTCTCATCTTGCACTCCTGCAGAGATAACTTTGATCTGGCTCCCTCCTAACATCCACCAACTCTTGCACCACACACACTCACATTTCACCTTGGCTTCTGAGAGAAAGGCAAGGTAGTTATCGGGAGAAAGCACTAAACCATTACGACTATATAGCGCCTACGAGCTGAGCATTCCACTTTAATTGATTTTTCAGGCATTTTTATTTACAGAAATCTTAGCAGATATATGGATATAGATATATGCAGATATATCTGCATCATTGACTAGAGTAGTAGTCAAACACTGATTGTCATATCCTTCAAGCTGACCTGGACAAAATAAGTAAATGGAGCAACACTTGGCAGATGGAATTTAATGTGAATAAATGCAACAATATGAAATGTGGAATAGGAGAAAGTATAATAAAATAAATATGATCAAATTAGGAAGTAAATTTTTACAAACAGTGGTTTTAACAAGTTAAGTGAGGTGGTGGTGGATGCCAAAACTGTTGGTAGTTTCTAAGTCATATATGACAGCACTGGGAAGATGGGATACCACAAGCATAGCTCTCATCCTGTAACTACACTTGGGTAATTACATGCAGCTCTCCCTACCAATTTCTTCACATATACACACACAACTTTCCTAATACACACATATGCATCATGAAGTGGTTAAAATTCAGCACTGGTTGTTTCTTATCTCTTGCAGATATGAAAGTCAAATTTTGACTTTCATATCTGCCAGAAATTGGGTTCCAGCCATATTGAAATTACCTTATTACAGCAAACTTCCAAAATGATGTACATCAGGTCATTTAATGATCTGTCCTGGACCATTATAAAGTCGTGTAATTGAAAAGGAATGGAAGAGACAGACAATTTAAAGGTATAAAAGATATAGTTTGTGGATCTTTTCTGATATTTGAAGACATGATAATGAGGGAAATCGAAGACTTCATATAGTGTGTTGGGTTCATGTACTTATTGGTTGTTTTCTGGATATCAGAGGGATGAAAGACTACAACTTGTGTCATTGTGCAGGAGAGAGAGAACTGGCTATGAACCTTGCCTGATGATCAGGAAGCGAGGAAAGAGGGAATAAGAAGGGCCTATCTTGCCTGTACCAGGGTAGTCTTTTATGCCCTTTTTTAAATGACTATCATTACTTTTTTTATGTCTGTTTTCTTTCTTAAATATAGAAGAGAAGCAGGGAACCTATTAAACCACTCTTAACCCTCCCTAGGCTGTTTTACAAATTATGTTAGATGTGTACAGTTCCTAACCTTCCTAGTTTGTCCTCAAGGTAAATATTTGGAAAAACAGGCCTAGTAGGCCACAATGTATTGAATCAATTGCAAAATATTTCTAATTAATACAGGGAACCTCCTTACAGGATAGGTTTGGTTACTCAAAGTGGACACTTTAGAAACAGGTCTCCATAGACCACTGTATTGAAGCATTTGGTGATTATTCGAGCAAACATGAAAATGAATTAAACCAATCAAAGCCTTCTTAGAAGAAGCATTTTGTTCCTCAAGGTAGATATGATAGGAGCAGGCCTCCTTAGCTCACAATCTATTCAAAACATTGGTGATTATTCAAATAATTATGAAAAACAAAACCATTCCTATTCTTTATCCTTCCCGTCTAACCTTTCCTACACTTACCTGATTCTCTTAATTCTTACCGTCATGTTTCTCTTATCTTCATCTTGCTCTTACCTTAAATTAACTTTCTTAAACTTTTTCAGTTACACAACTTGATCCAGAATAGACTAAAATGTCATCGATTCTTCATTTTGTGGGTTAGGTGTCAACTCTTCAGCCATGTTATTGTGACTCATCCTCTGCTAATAACATGTTGTTTAATGAAGCTAGGTTCCAACTCCTGCACTACATTAAAACATAAATATAAAAACCAGGAATCACAAAATGTAGTGACACTAGTACTCTATAGTGTGGAATATTGTTGCACAATAATCATCATTCTAAGTTGGAGAAATTGCTGACTTGGAGAACATGCAAAGATCTTTTACTGCTAGAATCCACTCGATGAAACATCTTAATTATTGTGACTTGTAATCTTTATTACCTGAAGTGCAGGCAGGAGAGATGCATAATAATTTATGCCTGAATTTTTTTTAGAGGGACTGTTCTCAGATCTGCACACATAAATAACATGAGACCAGAAGGAATGGTATGAAGTGCAAACTAGCCCCATTGAAAATCAGAGCTACAATAGTTACGCTGAGTGATCTCTATCAACATCAAAGGCCCCGAGATGTCCCCCCCCCCCCCACCTCTCACACACTAAA
The DNA here is from genome assembly GCF_040958095.1 of Procambarus clarkii. Classification (NCBI taxonomy): domain Eukaryota; kingdom Metazoa; phylum Arthropoda; class Malacostraca; order Decapoda; family Cambaridae; genus Procambarus; species Procambarus clarkii. Next base: position 31,055,455 of record NC_091181.1, read on the forward strand.
TAAAAGGGACAATAGTTTTTGATTAACATCTTACAGTGCTCAAAAAAAGAACTTCATAAACACCTCCAAAAGATACTTTATAAACCAGGCTGTGATTCGGACAGCGAGCAGCTGTAGTCAAGAACCTAGTTGACTAGATTAGCTAGGAGGCCTGCCTGGACACTCACTCAATGGAGCAACATCTTGCTCATTTTTGTCCAAACTGCATTGTCCCATTTACAGTCATGCACCTTGTAGAAAATCCCAATTTTTGGTTCATCACGTCTTGCTCTCTCGTTATCCCTTGGTAAAAATCTTTGATGAATCAGATACTTTCCATATCGCTTGCCTTATGCCCTTTTGTTCATGTATTGGCATCCTGAATGATATTTAGTGCCTTTTGAATTTCCAGTGACAAGCAATGCTTTACAGTCTTCCTGGCTTGGTTCCTTCTTTTGGTAATTATGGTAATTATTTACCACCCCTAAACTCCCATCCTCCCCCCACACATACTGAAGAAATACTGTATACAGTCAATTGTTCTTTTAATTTTTTTTCTTTGCTGATGCAGAGTATAGATAAGTCTCAAGTAACATGCCAATACATTTTTGTTAAGCCCAGTAGTGTCCTTGTATTTATTTTTTTTTAATTTATTAAGAGCAGAATAAAGCCACAAGTGAAAGGTGAGAGCTACCAATGCCTTAGTATTTGTTGATAATAAGTACCCAGTACAATAACCTTGGTTTAGAACAAATATTTTGTCATTTAGACATTGTAGTTAGGTGGTGATCATTTTACAATCTGAAAAGCATTATTGTATGAAATCAAAAGTTATCTGGCAATTATTTAAGTATTTTTATCAGGTACATTCTTTGACAATTATTTTTATTGCTAAACTACTGTTAAGGTAACATACCTGTATAAAAATAATCCTGTAAAGAAATTTAAAACAAAAAAATAGTAAAATTAAATTAAAAAAAAATACTGCTACATGTATATTGAACTTTTAGGTGAGATCAGTTGAATGTGTGAAAATTTATACATGGCACTTACTTTTATACAAATATATGATGACAACAAAAAAAAAGGATAAAGAGAAGTATGACTACTTAAACATAGAAAGGTGAAAACGTGCAAACACTCATATTACTAAGTTTATTGTAAATTGGTTAAAAAATAAAAAATGCATTTATGTCTATTTCTAATTAGCCATTTAAAGCACTTTATTTTGATAAGTTACTTAGTCATTTATGGTAATTTTCAAAGCTAATCTCTAACAGTACCCACTTTCATCTAATATAAGAGTGGAACAGATAGAGCATCCTCATGCCAATCGTGAGATGGTCAACTTGTGAACCATGTCTCAAGGTCAACACACTCACACTACAGTATTGGCAGGTACTGCATCATATATGGATTAGTAGGTATGATATGTTTCATTCACTTAAATTGTTTAACAAGTAATGTTATCTTTTCTGGAAACTTGTCATGCCTTGCAATATTTTTTGTCGCCATTTGACAGTTCATCCTATATAGTTTTGTCTAATTTGTCTATATTGTTCCCTGTAAAAAAATTTTTTTATATAAGTGATTAATGTACTGTTCCTGGTTTCTACTTATATTTGCCTAAGAAGGCTAGTTAGTAATTATCAAGAAAAGGCATCAAGCTATTAACACTATTTAGAACCACCTATGGCACAGAAGGGTACAAAATTCATAGATATCACTCAGGATAGCCAATATGAGAGCAAAAATGCATATGATGAACAATGTTCAAGTAACAGATTCACCAAGGATTTAATCCAAGGGCCAATTAGGAAGCAAGATTTCCAGTCTTCCTGAAAACTGGATGATCCTGTGAAGAGTTGCAGAACAGTGCATTTCTGATAGTAAAGTGCTTTGTTTTATTTAATTCCCATAAGTTGATCATTTATGGCCAAATTACAACTTAGACCTGTTTCCCAACACTGGTTATGATAGAAGGAAGGTGGTCACATTTAACACAAGCTTTCCGACCCTTCCCTGAACACCTCACTTAAACAGGCTGGCCTCTGAGGGCGTACAGCAGCACTTAGATTGTTTATATTTCTGTTTACACTTCCTAGTTATTTTTGGTTATAACTATAATTCTGGTGTAAAAGTATTAATTTACAAACGTACTAGAGCAGAAGTGGGAAGTGTTTTATGTTTGAAGGCCAATGAAGCCACATTCAATGTATTAATTATACCACAAAAATCCAAATCTTTTTGTGAAAAATCTAATTAATATATTAATGAAATGTATAAATAAAATTATTATATACAACTTAAATAGAAGGAAAGTAATTTTAAAAAATATATACCCTGTAACATTTTACTAACGTTGTTAATAACTTTCTAGGGGGAGCACCTTGGTAGCTCACTTAAGCTATCATTGAGATGACTGCATTCTAATGGGTCACATCAATCACAGGAGGTACGTTTGGTCTATCAGGGACCAGTTCTCTGGCTCTTCTCACAGAGACGCAGGGAGTGAGTGATAGTCCACTACCCAACCGGCAAAGCATCCAGAAAGTCAGACGCTTTACAGACAGTTGCAAGATTTACAGAAAATGAAGCATCGAAACTGTCAAACAAATATGCAAACTATTCAAATAAAACAATTGGGTTGCTCACTAGCTCAAACATATCAGTCCCTATAGCTACTACCAGGAGGCCAGTTTACCACAGTCACTTTATGGGCACGGTGTGCTCTTGTCAGGCATTTGTGGCTTTCTGCTTATTTGGGTGCCTTGGAGTTGGCCCCTATTGAGTTTAGATGCAATAAGAGGACAGTGCAACAGTAAAAAAAAAGAGTATAATGGGACAGGTCTGGACATGGCAACAACCAGTCTATCGGTAGAAAATGAGAAACGGCTTGCCGAAGGTCCCACCAATTGCCTTCATCTTTTCCAGGTATATTTTAAAGCACAGTTTTAACAGTTACTGCTTCGGCTGATAGGCGGTTCCATGTGTTTTTTATTATTTATTTATTTATGTATACAAGAGTTGTTACATTCTTGTACAGTCACTAGTACGCGTAGCGTTTCGGGCAAGTCCTTAATCCTATATTCCGTAGAATACGACCCCGCTCGTTTAACAACCAAGTACTCATTTTACTGTTGAGTTAAACAGAGGGTACAGTTAAGAATTTGCGCCCAGTTAATCCTCCCCGGCCAGGATACGAACCCAGGACAAAGGGCTCGCGAAACGCCAGACGAGCATCTCAACCACTTCACCACGGGGACTTGTTAATAACCCCGTGGGTCAAAAAGCATCTCCCGTTCTCAGTCCTACATAGTGACTTGTTGAGCTTGAAACCGTTGCTCGTTTGTGTTACATCTGGACTGAAGAAAATATCCGGATTAACATCCTCTAACTTGTTCAGTATTTCTAAGTTTCAACGAGTTCCGCCCTGGCATGGCTAGTTTGTAGTGTTGTTAGGCCTACCTTACAACCATTCCTGATACGAGAGATGACTTAGCTCTGGAATGACTTTTGTTGCCCAGTGTTGCACCTTCTCCACAGTAGCTATGTCCCTCTGAAAATGTCTCCAACCCACAGAATGTGCATGAGGTGAGTGATAAGTTAACTAAACTAGATGTCTATAACAATCTGTTTTGGATAAACTTGTGTTACGCAGCTGGAGACAATTAAGGAGCCGGCAAATACCCAGCGTGTGTGCTGGACTGTACTTTTTTTTATTTTATTTTTTTTTATTATTTTGTACCACATACGTGGCCACACTGTACTGTAAACCACCTATAAACCACACTGTTGTGGACTGTACTAGAAGGTTCTGGTCACATTGACCGCTCTCGGCATGACAGCACGCGCGCCCTGGCAACGCGTCCATAGCAACATAAACCTAACACATTAGAAACGAATTTTGTTGCATTATTACGCAATATCGAAATATTTAAACATGATCATAATGAAGCTGATCAATTTGAAAATTTATGCAGGTGAACAGATGTAGACTATTGATTACTGCAAATAAGAAGATAGAAAAAACTATCAATAATTCTCCCCAAGGCTCGTAGTTAGTTTCCCAGGCGAAGTTGAAGGATGACTTGCGCAAAATGTAAATATAATACAAAATACTAGTTTATTTAATATATAAACAAACAGCTGAGTAGTAGGTATTAAAAGACGATATAAGTGAGTTATTAAACCTTGAACTTTGTGTTTTATTCCGAGTTTTGAGGGATGTTAGGGAGACTCACGTGGGAGGATTTGTTTACTGTAGCGGCTGACAGCGGAGGGCGAGGGCTGGCGGCACACTCCTCTATAACACCACAATTATGGCAGACAGCGAGGAGAGGTTTGACGGCATGCTGCTGGCCATGGCTCAGCAGCACTCCGGCGGGGTGGTGGAGGTAAGCAGAGTAGTGAAGCAGTTGTTGTTATAGATTCAGCTACTCTGAACAAGTTCCTAGTAGCACTGGCTATGGTGAGCCCGTAACTTACTGGCACAAGAGCAGGGTAAGTAGCACGGGCTATGGTGAGCCCGCCGTGGACTTACCTGGCACAGGAGCGGGGCTGTAACTATGTTCCAAAAAGTGAAGCAGAGACCGGCTCTGAAATGTATCGTTTATAGGGAGAGACGAGCTGGTCCTGAATGTTCCAGGTCTTGCTTCGCATAGGAAATGTATTAACTAGTAACAACTCTTGTCTTCCCCTTTAATGTCCAGTGTTTAAAATAATGTTAAGTGTTGCTAAAATGACTTGCCTCCATTGTATAATATTGCCATACATAGTAGTTATAGAGGAAACTAAGGGCAACCTCTGTAAGCATCTTCACCTACCCAAAAAATCAGATCAGCCAAAAGAAGAAACCGTGAAAGAAAATTTGCTCCAAATATTAAAACAAAAGAAAAAAATTCAAGTTTTTCTATGCCTAAAAGAAGCCAAGACAAGAGAAAACACCCAGTAGGATCCTTGAAAGATGAGACCAACTAAATTGTTATAAAGGCAAACAGTATTGAATTAATACTTCACATCAGTGTTCATTCTAAAAAAAATAGACATCCCATTACTTACACAAGTGCTTGAAGCTGGAAAAGTAAAGAAATTAAATTGAGAGATATCCTTATTACATGCAAAATATTCAGGAAGAGCACAGAGAAATTGAAGGAAACTAAATCCCCAGGTGTAGATGGACTTCAGTCCAGTATTGTGAAGGAACTTGGCAATGAATTATGTTTACCATTATAAACCTTGGCTACAACTGAAGCGTGAGGCAGGCATGACTTTTTTTTTCTTGATTGTGGAAGTTGTTTAACAGCAACTGAAGGGACTGTACTACTCCTCTCTCGCTGTATTATGATGTTCCTTTTCTGTATGGCTGCCTGGGCAGCTCTCCTACCTCCAGAATGAAGGAGAATTTTTTATGTTATTTATTCGGAATATTAAGCTCTTTTTATGTATGAATTTGAATAACAATATCATTTCAATTGGTTCTCCAAGAACTGGTTAATTTCTTTTAATTGTACTTGATAAGAAATGACAGATAAATTCAGTCTCCCAATTGTTACTTGTGGTGAATGATGCCAGGATATCTTACCAAGAAGCTTACCAAGAACCATGCATTTGTAACCTGCACATTAATTTGTTAATCAAACCGAAACAGAAATCTTCTCATTGAGATTTATTTTGTAATATTTTATGATTACCTAATTTACTCGAGGAGCCACTAACATTAGTTGCCTTCACGAGAAAAGGAAGCCAGCGGCTTGTCAAAGATCACCTCTATTTGCCTTGATGATCCTCTCCAGGTGGTTTATAAAACCCAACAGAGTTTCGGCATTTGCGGCTTCGGCGGGTAAGCGGTTCCACGGGTTTATAATCCTGTGGGTGAAAAACATCTGTTTTCAGTCCTCTATTAAGGTTTGTTGAGCTTGAAACCGTTGCTCCCTGTTTGTTACATCTGATCTTGTGAAGAAATTGTTAGGATCAACATCCTCCAACTTACAGTTTTTTAAGTTTCATTGAGATCCATCCTGTCATGCCTGGTTTGCAGTGTTGTTAGGCATATGGCTCTCAACCATTCCTGATAAGAGAGCTGATTTAGCTCTGGAAGTTATGGTGAATATTTCCTATAGAATCCACTAGTCATTTATTCGTTTGCCTTGTTCGGGTAGAAGGTAGACACAGTAGTCGCTTCTGTATATATTTATTGACTGAGATTGCAAGGTATATATCTGCCTAGCCGAGGTCCTTCTACTCTGAGCCTGTGAGGATAACTGCGGCTGCTGGGAGCATGCTTGATGCTCCTGTGTCTGGCATGACGTCAGAGGCCTACTTGCCTGTGATTGGTTACATTTCAACTGACAGAATTTTGAGTATAACACCGCTCGGACACGCTACCAAGTCGACGTCCCTTGTCGACAAGCTCTGGCTAGCTATATAGTTACAATGATACTGAAAGGACCTCGGTGGCATTCAATAATGGCTTACATGTGAAATTTGCATAATAAAACATTGAAAGAAGATCAGGTGTGCGTAATACAAACAACTCGGCATATATGCACCAAAAAAAAATTCATCATAATAGGTGAAAATCATGGTAACAATTCTTTGATTAAACCAGAGTATTAAGAACATGTGTATGTCTACTGATCAGATATGAACAATACAACTCAAGGTATTGCCTAAACAAAATTATTAACATGTGTCAATGGCATGTGCTTGAAAACCATACAAAATTAAACAATTATTACATTAATGGAACAAAGTTCTGACCTAACAACCACAATTGAATTTCAAGATAGATAATGATTTTTTTTTTTTTTTTTTTTTTTTTTTTTTTTTCTCTTTTTTTTCTGAAATAATACAATATATTTACAAGACCAATGTACAATATATATAATGTGCAATATATTTACAAGCATATACAAGACCTGGATCAAGAAGACTAACATCTGCGTGATAGCAGTCAGGATTCACTGGCCTCAATGTGGTTGCTAGAACAATAATAACTCCTATGACAAGCACTGTAAAAATACAAATGGTAGTAGACTTAACAATGGCATCTAATTTATAACCAAATAAAGTTGAGAAAAACTATACATTATATATAATGGTAATAATAAGACACATGTGGTAGAAATACTGCAAATGAGGTTTTTTTTTTTTCAAAACAAACAGAATAACTGCAGAGTGCAATCAATTATAAATTCTGCGGATATCTACACCTAGCTCATCCAGAGCACTATACAACTCTGGCTCTGACTGAAGGTCCGGAACAGATGAAACTTCATGTGACAAACTATCATCTTGAGAGATATCCTCGTTAACATCTAGCCAATGGACATGTGGTGAGTGCACGGTTGAAACGAGAGGTCTAGATCTAAGATTATAATTGCTAGTATGGGGTTGCTGAGCATCAAGTGGTCTGTCAACCACAGAAGGTGGTGTCCGAGTAGGAGTATCTGTCTGGGTAAGTTCATTGTCATCTTCCTCATCAGTCTCGTCAACAGTTATTTTAGCTAACTTCATGTGGTCTAAATGTTCATTTATGTACTCTCCTGTTAACAAGTTCTTAAGTCTGTATTTGTTACCTTTAATAAGCTCGATTACCTTATATGGACCCAAAAATTTCTTAGTTAACTTGTACATAGGACCAGACCTGTGTTGGTTAAGTATCATTACTACAGATCCAATAGTTATTTTACTGGGTTTAGCTCGTGCATTCCTTGCTCGAGTGAACTCGGCTGTTGCTTTGGACAGTTGTTCTCGTATTTTCTTGAATACTAGTTGCATTTGTCTACGCTTCACTTGAACAAAATCATCTACGTTATATAAGGGAGTAGGAGGTACGTTAATCAATTCATTAGGGAGGATCTTATCTGTACCATAAAGAATAGCGTGAGGTGTGTCACCAGTAGAAACATTAATTGAAGAATTTATAGCACACTGAATTAAGGGTATAAAATCATCCCAATTGTTGTTATCAAAATTCAACGTGACTCTCAAGGCATCTAACACTTTCCTGTTAGTACGTTCAGCTAGTCCATTACTTGCCGGATGATAAGGCATGATGCTACATTTTTTTATGTTATATAAATCACACAAGCTAGTTAGAATACTATTACTGAATTCTGGTCCATTATCTGAAAGGATTACTTTAGGCATACTATATCTACAAATTATTTGGTCATGGAATGCGCTGGCTATGGTTTCTGCTGTTTTGTTCGGGATAGGAACTAGTTCGCAAAACCGTGAAAAATTATCGACCATCACAAGCAAATGTTTGTTCCCTTTCTCTGTTTCCGCAAAATTTGTCAATAAATCCATCGATATTCGTTCCCAAGGAGCTTTAGTTGCTGGGTACACCTGAATTGGATTAGGTCCTGAAACATGTCCCTTGTGCTGTAAACAAGTTAAACATCTGTCAACATAATGAGCAATCTCCTTAGCCATTTTTGGCCAAAAATATTTCAATCGACCTTATTGGAGTGTACGATCCTTTCCTGGATGTGCACTTGCAGGAGCATCATGGATAATTTTTAACACAGTTGGTACCAAGACAGCTGGAACAACTAACTGACAACATTTCCTCGAGGCTGTCCCTAGCTTTACTACTCTACACAGTAAATTGTCCAACATAACTAGTTCTTTCAATGGTACTGGCGGTTTATGAATCGGGCGAGTGTCTTGCTTAGTCAAAAATTTAATGACGGGTGCCCATATGGGGTCTTGTCTTTGTTCCGTTTCTACTACTGTAGCATCTAATGCTGGGTAATTTAACTGAATCGCAGCTACGTGTCGAGAAAACGCATCGGCTACAACATTTTGCTTTCCTGGAATATATCCAAATGTGGGATTGAATTCTTGAATTGTGAGCAAATATCTAGCAAACTTTCCAACTGGATTCTTATTTTTGAACAAGGGAATTAATGGTTGGTGATCTGTAAGAACATGAACTGGGTAATTATAAATTGTATCCTTGAAATGTTTAAGTGCCCAAACAACTGCCAAGGCTTCTCGTTCTGTTGCACTATAATTTTTCTCTTCTTTGGATAATGTGCGGCTAGCATAAGCTATTGCGTGATCTCTGTGACCTTCTGTTTGAAGCAATGCAGCACCTATGCCTATGTCACTAGCATCTGTAACCAACGTAAAAGGTTTAGAAAAATCTGGGTACCTAAGGACAGGTGACGAAATCAAGGCTGCTTTGAGTTTTTTGAATGACTGATCCTGGGCCTCTCCCCAAACAAAGGGTTCATCTTTTCTTTGCAACTTGTAAAGCGGAGCGGCTATAATAGAGAATCCAGCAATAAATGAACGATAAAATCCTACAAGACCTGTGAACTGTCTTACGGCTTCTGCGGTACGAGGTGTTGGAAAATCACGGGCAGCAATAATTTTTGATTCATTCAATGTAATACCTGAAGGTGTAACTGTATGACCTAGGAAATTAATCTTTTGCTTTAAAAATGAACATTTTGCAAGCTTTATTTTTAAATTAGCTTCAGCGAGCTTTGCAAGTACTTTCTCAAGGTTCTGGAAATGAGTCTGAACATCTTGCGACATGATTATGAGATCATCAAGGTAAACTAGAAGTGTACTTCCTATCAATCTACGAAATAGATTTGTCATGAGCCGTGAAAAGGTTATTGGACTACTACGCAAACCAAACGGCATTCTTTTGAAATGAAAATGACCACTGGGAGTACTAAAGGCTGTCAATTGTTTACTTTCCTCATCAAGGGGGATTTGCCAGAATCCCTGCAACAAATCTAACGTTGAGAATACTTTGTTTCGACCAATACTTTGCAACAAATCATTTAGAACTGGATGAAAGTTACAAAAAAAAAGTAGGAGCTGCAATAAAGAAAAACCAACCAAACCTTGGGAATAATCTTAAGAAGCCTTGACTTCAAGGAAGAGAAGGAATTATACAACTATTGAAGACTCTTGTGCACCCTTATCTGGACTACTGAATCCAAGCATGGAGACCTGTCATTCAAAAGGACTTCTCTGATTTGAAGAAAATTCAACAGTGCCAAAAATTATACTAGTATTTATTCAACTTTCAGACAAGGAATGATTGAGGGTCTCAAGACTTAACGGTCAGATATGACAGGGCTGAACTTAAGAGAACTTTTAAAATGCTGAACAAATTAGGAAATATTAATTCAAACCACCTCTTTAAAAGGTTAAATGTAATGCATATGAGGAGCAACAACTCCAAGCTCAACAAGCAACAATGTAGAACAGGAAACAGGGGAGGCTGTTTCACCCATTGGGCTATAACTCCCTTGAATCACCCATTTGCTGAAGGATCATCCCATTCCAAATGATCTTGGCTCCCAACCAGACCATCTCAGATTTATATGAAATTTGGTAGATGTTATAGTTTATGAAGTAACATTACATATGCAAAATTTTAGCCTTCAGGGATGCATGATACTTGTACAGTGGGGTTGAAATTGTGATAAAAAATACAGTTTTGCTTACAAGCTCAACAACAAAAATGTCATAACTTTGTTTCTAATTTAATTATAATTAAATAATAATTATTTCATTATTATTTGGGTAGAACAGTCATGTTGGGCTTCTTTTGAAGTTAAGGAGACATTGTTTTAATTAAGCTTTACATTAGATATTAAATATTTTATATTAAGGTCACATGATGGGACATTTGACCTTGAATGAATACTGTATAAAAAAGTGTATCTTTAATATATTTTAGATTTTTTTTTTTTATTGTACAGTTAAATGCATTCTCTGGTACAATATTGGGTACAGTATAGCACCACCTATGAGGTCAGAAAGAAGGGGCCTGACTGCTGAGTGGACAGCGCTTCGGATTCGTAATCGTGAGGTTCCGGGTTCGATCCCTGGTGGTGGAGGAAACAAATGGGCAGTTTCTTTCACCCTGATGCCCCTAGCAGTAAATAAGTACCTGGGAGTTAGACAGCTGCTAAGGGCTGCTTCCTTGGGGTGTGTAACAAAAAGGATGGCTGGTCGAGGACCGGGCTGCGGGGAGGCCAAACCCCAAAAATCATCTCAAGATAACCTCCCCCACGGGGGTGGAGGGGGGGGGTGCTAACGAGCGAGGCGGGCTAGTTGAATGGTGTTGCTTTTTTAATGGGAAGCTCTTTTGCTCGTAGGTCGCATTTTTCAACCAGATAGTGATCTGTTTGGTTTCACCTACTTTTCTGGGTGCCTTCCCTGGTTGATGGCAAGTATGATATACAGTACTCTAAATGTAAAATTTTCATAGGCCATTGCTCCCTGTGGCTCTCTGAGGGGACCAGGTTTTGGCACTGGTCTCTGGTAGGCAACAAAAACTGTGACTCCAAATAGGATAATGTAGCACTGTATCAGTGAGATAGCTTCAGTGAGCCTGCAGGACTCGCCCAGAAACCGGCGTTTCATTACATTCAACACTGGGTTTTTTCTTTTTCTTTCAGTAAATAGCTTCATAGCCCTTTACAGATATCAGAGGTAGCCTGTCATAACCTGAGTGCAGAACTATAAGCAACTCGCTTGTTAATACACCACTTCACAGCATCCCACTTAAGGCTTGATTGCCAATTATATTACACCTGACAGTGACCTGCATAGCATTAGTATTAATAGGCAGGACTAGGGTTCTGACAGAACGGCATCTTTAGCACTGCATAAACAGTAGTGTTTTTCCTCATAACAGGTTGCCTTTGATATTATGTATTGAATTATGTATTGATATTCTCAAAGAAAGTAGACCAGTATATTAAGACATCAAGACCGATAAGTAGTTGCGTTAAGAAATGCAACTACTTCTTATCAGTGGATAAGAAGTACTGTAGTTGCATTTTTCTTTACTACATACAGTATGGCTAATTAATGTTTCATTTTCAGTTGCTGGACACTTTCTTCAGCTTCTTGGCCAGAAAGACAGACTTTTATACTGGAGCTCCAGAAGACGTCAGTGAAAAGGTGGGCCTTTTCATTGCCATGTAGTGAACTTGGCATACAAGTTTATTTGTATTTTTATGTAACAAATATGGTACAGTATATGCACTTGTGGAAAATACATTAGGGTCACTCATGGTGTATACAGAGAGAGATGGCTAGCTGGGCACTGGGGAGGTGGAGATGGAAGAGGGGCAGGGTTGACCTCATTTCTCTTTCTTTCTCGCTTCCATTCTCTTTCTCTTCCATTCTCTTTCTTTCTTTCTCTTTTCCTCTTTTTCTCTAACTCTTTTATTAAAGATATAATTAAAGTCCTGATCCGCTTATGTTGATGATTGATGTTGATGAAGCATAGTTATTTACATGGAAGAGGTGGTGGTGGATGTTGATGGTGTTGGGTTGACTGGGTCAACATGCGATGAGTCAGGTGCAGGTGATACAATGCAAGCTTTCTTGGAAGCCATTGCAAAAGACTCTTTAATTGACATTTGTTTCATTCCCTTGGCTCTTGTTTTTAAAAGCTTGTTACTACTACAAACATATAGTGGTACTATATTAAGCCTAGAAAATGTTAAGTTTTTTAAATGAACAAATCCACAAGGGCCGTGACGAGGATTTGAACCTGTGTCCGGGAGCATCCCAGACACTGCCTTAATCGACTAGTCGATTAAGGCAGTGTCTGGGATGCTCCCGGACGCAGGTTCGAATCCTCATCACGGCCCTTGTGGATTTGTTCATTTGATGCATCACGTTAGTGTGATCTCTGTGTGTGTTAAGTTTTTTGTTTTTTATTAGACCCTCAGTAATATTACTACAGTAGTACCACTCATGAACCTTCTTTATGCAAGAGTTCACATTTTGTGCTTCCATCCATTGTAGTCATGTGTACTCTAATTTGTGAATGACTGGTTCATATGTACATGTAACAGGAGTCTGTTTTCACAATCCTGAATGCCTTTCTTTTTCTTTTTGTAGATGGTAATCGATAAATTTAAGAAATATAAAAGTTTGGCATTTGCTGAGCAAGATAAAAAAAAGGCTGAATATGAAGAGGTTGAAAGGAGAAAGCAAGAGAGGATGAAGAAAAAGGAGTTGGAGGAAAGACAATTGGCCAATGCCCCTAAAATTAAAGAACTTACAGAGGAAGAAGCCAACGAACTAGAGAAAAGTTTATCAGAGGTAAGACACTTAGGCATTTTATTGATACTGAGGTTATAGTACTGGCACAATATTATATTTTTGTCAGTACAGTGTTGTGTTTTGTACACTGTACTGAACTTTTCCTGCAAGGCTGCAAACAATTTATTTGTTTGTTATTTAATTGTTATTTGTTATTTAAATGAAAGGGGGGTCAATTTATTGACAGGACCTTCTGTTAGGATCCTGTGGTCTCAAGATAACCTCAAGATAGGACAACAACTTTATTGGTTCATAAAATCTGCTGAAATGTTGGTTTTCTTTAACTTTCATATTGGTAATTTCGTAAATAGGAAATATTTTAATGTAGTACATTTAAAATTAGCTTAATTTTTATTCAGGAATGCTGCTGTGATTAATGCAGTATTGATATCCCAATAGCATCCTTCAAAATATAATAAACGTGAAACTTGGATCAAGTGTTGATCCACGGTATTTATAAATTGCTTTTCTGGGTAAGTTCCCTGTCCTCCTGGTGGCCCCTCGAATCTGTCTTGCTGAGAATGTTTATAATGCTGCAAACTGGTTGTGGAAATCGTGTTTGGCCTACTGGGGATCAGATCCAGAACCCGACTCCCTCAGAGGTGCACATTTTGCTTCCTCACTGGGAAAAAATCCAGAAAGTCAGGGAAGCATTACAGGCAACTGTCAGGTTCACGGACACTGAAGCCTCAAAACTATCAAACCATTCCTCCAACAATTCCAAACAAATGCTTGAAACATTTGAAACTTGCTTGAACCTGTTAGTCCCAACAATTTCCACCAGGTGGCTAAAAGCCCTGGTCCACCTGTCAACTTTCCCAGGTCAGTTCTGTCACTGATGCTGTATCCTCAACACCATTGTAGTGCTCCTGGGTTGCCATCAGTAGTGGCAGGTCCCCGTGTTAATAAGCTAAGTGCCAGCTATCCTTGGAATTGGTTCTGGGGGTCATTTGCTTGTGTATTGTTTTCTTTCGGTATGTGCTTCATGTGTGTATTTTCTGTCAGCCTTGTAGTGTGAACTTGTCTCATTTTCAGCTTCGAGCTGCATGTGTTTAGTCTTCTTTCCTGGATGCTTGCTAGCACTATCCCTGTACTGACAATTGATGCTTCTCTGGTATGTTTGGGAGCACACCATTTCCAGGCAAAGGTACTGGGGTGGAGTGCCTTACCTTGGGTGGTTCAAGAGTCTTCGACAACTCTGTTTAGGCTTCACCATGCCTCCACCATGCTGCCTATTGGAATGGTGACTCATGTGAGTCTTGTGGTGTTTGTGCCCCTAGAGTAAGATTTGTGATGATAACCACACTTGCTTAGCAAGCAATTGTGAAACAAAAGTGGGTAGCATGATTTTGTCATGGGTCTATGTAAACTCCACTACATCCATATACAGTATTGCTATTACAGTATAGCCATATTAGTATCATTGGTATAAAACCCATACAATAATAGTTAAAATCAATGTATGATAACTGCACTGCCCTGTGAATCAATGTGTTGAGATAACCACACTTTAAGGGTTAATGCAGGTAAGAGACTCCAATGAGATCAAAGTCCATCTTTGATATAGGTCAGACAAGCCATTGACAGGTGTAGTGGATAGTTTACTAGCTACATATTTTCAAAGCCATACCAGATTAGTCCCGAGTCCAGATGATTTGATGAGTGTTGATTGGTTTGATATCTTCTTTGGTGACATATCAAACAGTTTTTCTGTGGTGAATTGAGGTATGCTTTACAATGGTCTTGGTGCCTCCTGTTACATGGTAAGATCGTGCCCAGTTCCTGTCTCTGGGCGTGATCCCAGTGACCGGAACATTATCCCAGTCATTGAATTGGGTAGACCACGGTCCTGGGTAGGAGAGCAACGAAGACTGCCGTACTTAGAAAATAGTGTTTCCAAGGATTTTAATTTAACTGCCAAAATGCTGTCCTGGAGTTATCTAAGTTGAATTAGAGCATGGATAGTTCTAAGAAAATGAAAGGTAGCATAAATGTAGTCAAGTCCTCTTGTGAAACTGTTGAGTGAAATGACCCTGGTCCTATCCTGGGACCTTTATTGATTACTGTACATGTAAACAATTTAGACAGGATTGAACATCATCATATGAAAATTTACAGATGGTATAAAAATAAGGAGGGGGGGGGGAACTCGTAATTGCTTCAAGACAATATAAGTGTGGGTAAATATAAATATTGTAATATTTTTTTTTTTTTTGTTAAATTGTTTAATTTCTTTGAAATAAAAATTAGGATTGCTAAAAGGTTGTGCTTTGATGGTAAAATGGAAGGAATATAATTATGGTGGATGTGACAGTCTTTGATGGGATTTTTATTCTGTATCTTTAAAAATGCTGCATTTGTACTGATATTATTCTCTACAGGAATCGACAAAGACTAAAGAACCCGAGAAAGTTGAAAAAATGGAAGATGACGACGATGAAAATTCTAAAGGAAAACTTAAACCAAATGCAGGGAATGGATGTGACTTGGACAAATATCGTTGGACTCAATCACTACAGGAAGTTGAGGTAAGGACTCTGTAGTTCTTGTTATTGTGCTATCTCATATTCTAGGATCCTCTTCCCTCCCTTTCCTAATAACTCTTCAATGCTACTGTACTGGAACTGCCAAGACTTAAGGATTCGCACCAAGCTTCTGACACCCACTCAACTCTACTGGGAGAAAAGGTCACAATCTGGCTCTGAGACAAAGGGAGCTTAAGGATCAGAGGTCAACCTAAACCAGAGGAAAAAATTCATCAGGAAATATTACTTGTAGATAATTTTGAACCCTGAGGAATGCAAGTTTGACAATAATGATGTACCTCATCACCGTAATAGAAGCCCAGGTCACCCAAGAACCCCACAGGCTAGCCACTTCCAGGAGTCCACTTCGTCTCTTTTCCTCTTGTTTGCTTCCCAATTTTCTACTTTACATTAACACCTCAAATAAAAAATAAGAAGTTAAGCTATACCTGCTTGATGGGGTTCTGGGAGCTCTTCTACTCCTGAAGCCCAGCCCGCGACCAGGCCTGACTTGTGAGAGCTTGGTCCAACAGGCTGTTGCTTGGAGCAGCCTGCAGACCTATGTCACAGCTGATGTGTCCTAGTAGATAGGAAACATCTCAGCGAGATAGCTTCAGGAAGCCAAAGGGGGGCTGCTCCAGAAAACCAGGTGGAAGGTTATTGAGAGTATGAGGATTAAAAAAGTTTGATAATTGTGTAATTAGGTAATTACAGTATATTTATACAGTAATATTCTTATTGCAATTTATGTTGAGTCCAACATTAAATAGTAATATTGCAGTGTATACATATACTGTATGAGCTCGGTTTTACGAAGTCCTCTGAACCAAATATTTGGGTTATTTGGCTAAAATCGCATCTGGATAATTTTCTGCTAAAACTTCGCCATATCCGGGCAGAAATCCAGACAACTGGAGATTAGGATACGGAAATTTTCAAGAACTTCACCTTTCAAGATCTACAGTCTCAAATAAGAAAATGAACTACACCAAAATAAACAAAAGTTTCTGTTTCATATTATATTTTTTATTTATAGTGTGTGTGGAAATTAGAATTATGATGATTGTGGAACAAAAAATTGCAAATATTGTAATTGTTGGACTTGTAAGAATTCTGCTTATCCAGATGTATGGCTTATATTAAAAATAACATTGTTCTTTTATCATTTATTTACAGTCATACAATAACAAATGCTCTTCACAGAAAAGCAAATTGACAGATACATGTTTATACATTAGGCAGTACAGTAATAATAAGCGCTAGAATGAGTGAGACTGTGGTAGGTAGATATAGTTGAGCTACACAGCTTTCACAGAGTCCACCTAATGTGTTGACCAAACCACACACTAGAAAGTGAAGGAACGACGACGTTTTGTTTCGTCCTGGACCATTCTCAAGTTGATTGTGAATGTATATCCACCTAATGTGACTGTGACGCTTCATATGCTGTACACTACTTTATTTTGGAATTATTATCTCTGTCTGAAATTATTCAACAATTTGATATTTGTAAAATAGGGCATTGTATGAATATTGTTACATAAAAATACATTTTCCTAGCACAATTAAGTAGAAACTTGCTCTGAAATGTCAGTACAGTAATGAATATAAAAGCACCAGCTAAATAATTTGTCTATTTTCTAACTTTTTTTGTTTTATAAATAGGGTACAAGAAAAGGCTAATGAATTGAATGCCAGGCTCTTAAAACTACTTATAGGTATGATTTATACATTGTATTGTACAGTGACTGCCGCATATCTAAGTGTATCTAAATGATAGAACCTACCATTTGAAATCACAGATTACTTGGTGAGTGTGCTCAAGGGAAGATGTTATTCCTTGACAGAATATTTTGGACCAAAATACATGGTGCGGTAGTATGCATTAGGCTATCATGTAATGTAATGAATTACATGCAGTATTGAAATTAAGTAATACTGTACTCTGTACTCTGTAATTTCAAATTCACTTCTGATTTAGCCCTTTCCATTCTATTCCAACAAAGGTTCAAAAAGCCGGGTAGAGCAATATGTTTTTGTGTAATTTTATTGCATATCTAGAAAGAAAAAGACTTGCTCTCTCTAGCTATATCATTAAAGTACAGTATTATAAAAAAATACAAAAAAATTGTTTCCATTTTGTAATACAGTACAGTATACATTTACATATATTGTCTAGATAATTCTATGACAGGGTGTAAGTATTTCCCCAAGAAAACTTAGAATTAGGTGTGAGGAGTGAGAGTTTCATGGACAAATTTTTGGCAAATTTGTAGCTAATGCTTGGCGTGACATGGGATTCTGTTGCTAATAGATGACAGCATTGGCCTAGTATAAGCACTAGTTTGAAGGCCAGAGGACCTGGGAGAATGCTTTACCCACTAAACACTAAAGTACTGTAGTTTCTTTCGGGCTGTTTATTCAATACTGTATCACTAGGCATTTTATATACTGTAGTATTTTATATTCGGTGTATCCTCCACATGATCATCATTATCTGAATTTATCCACTTGAAATAATGTGCTGTAATTTTATGACTTTTTTCATTTATTGAAAAGTTGCCTACTTAAGTTTTAACCCCATAAGAAAAAAAGGATTCATGGACTAACAAGTCCTAAACTACACATCAGTAACAAAAGTTGACGCATGTCACTAAATAAGTCATTGATATGACTGATAATCACAGATAACTACCTGACAATATCAGAGTGGCTCACCAACCCAAGTTCACAAAGTTACCTCCAAAGTTGGCTAGGAAAACTAAATTTCTCACACATAAGACATGTACTATTCATGTGAAGTACATTAGGATTGTACAGAGGCTTGAGCTTTATAAAACTAATGTGCATGATGAATTTCTCATGAGTTCTATATTTTGAGACCTATGCAGGTTTGTTTTTAGAACCTAATGTGTTGAAGATGGGCTAATTTATACAATTCAATAACTTTAATCAGTAAAAAAGTGAAGTAACAGGATATATGTTGAGTAGTGCCAGATTAAGATTGTATGTGAGGCAAATTCTCTAAGAGTACCTTTTATCAGACTTTTGGAGAGATTTGTTGCTATTTACAAAAGTTTTGGCACTTTGACCTAATACCCAGAGACCTTACAGTAAGCAAAGGGACAACTGCCTAAATATATATATATATTTTTTTTTGTATGAGATTAAATTAAATGGAAAGGAATAAATGAGAGACATTTAATGAAACATTGTGTTACTTAATATAGCAGTCTGTTTTACAAAATTAAAATTAAGATACTGTCATGGTCCACATTTAGTGGAGTAATGCCACAGATTAATTTTAAACTATATGTTGTAATATTTTGTTGAAAGTAAGTTAGACTTTCATAGTGACTTGTAATTTGCAAGCCAGGTAATATTTTAGCATACTCTACCCTCATAATTTAGGATATAACATAATGGCTTTTCAGTAAATATTTACTAGACTGTATAGGATGGACTTCTGGTTTAAAAGCTGCGATATTCTTAACACTTTCATAATGCATATTTTTGTATCACGTTAATTTCTTAGTTGTCATATTAGTTTTCTGTACATTGAAGAGGTTTGCCACTCGGCCTAACCCTTGGACAACAGCTCATGCAATATGATGTACAGTACATTATTTTGAGTCATCTGGGAAGAATCCTGCCTATGTCATGTGTTTTTAATTAAAGTATTGTATTTAGGATTTGCTTGTAAATCTTTATAAGTTACAAGATTTAGCAACTTTCTGGCTATTATTCAACTAATAAAATAATAAACCTTGTTAATATACATATTTATTACGGTAATTAGAAGAATTTGAGGCAAAAATATCTACTGTACTATTCAGTTTGAGACCATTATTTATTTATTTTTGTCTTCATTCACCCTTGTATACAGTATTTTATTTTCCTGAATACAAGAGAATGAAATGTAAAACTAAAATGTAACTATCCAAATTTCAGAAACTGATATCAATATCAGAATTTAATTATAGTACTGTATTTGGAAATTCTGAATATCCAAGAAAGTACAGTATATCTATATGTGTATATGGAGTTTTTATTTTATTTTTTAATTTATTTATATATTTTAACTCAGTTGCAAACTAATATACAAATGTAAGAATTTTACATATTGGTGACCTGGAGCTGCGGGAATTGTGTCTCTAAAGGTTACAAATTGAAGGAATATTACTAACCAGATTTGTGGTCAGAAGCAGCATCCCCTTTGATTACTTTGAGTTATGTCATCAGGCCTATTTTATAGGTCATTTTAGTAATCCCCTGATCTTTTATTATCATCACTGACGATGAAGTGGTACAGATATTCCCTTAAAATATGAGTAAAGCTGTTCATTGTAGTTGGCATGGTCTTTCCTAAATAGTGGAAAAGCTGGCAATCAATAGTTTTAAGTACTGTATATGTATGTAATCTGACACTTTTGTAATGCTGAATTTCTAAAAAAAACTTGTAAAAATCAACCATACTTAATATTAATTAGTCAGCGTAGAATTCAGTTGAACAGTTATAGTAATATCATCCTTAGTATACATGCTTGCTAGGAACTAACAAGTCAGTATAGTAACAGAAAATACTAACTTTATTGTTGTAACTTTTGGTAGCTATGGGTATGCACTATGAAGATACTGTCAGATATTAAGGAACTCGTTGAATGTGATGGAAAGTCTTTGGTATAAGTACCAGAGGGATTAGAACAATATAACTTTCATACCGACACCTGTTTGGTATGAATAAAGTGCTTCTCCCTCTCTCATACTTTCATATGCTGTTTTGACAAGTGAAAAATACCTCTTGATTTACATCCGGTCTGTAACATTGGCTGTTTGATGTTTCAGGACCACTGGAATCAAAGAAAAGTTAGTGTTAATACATGATCCAGTTACAGCAGTATGCTTAAATAAATACTGTATAGGATATTGGTAATTAATATGACTAAAGACTGAATCATTAATAACATGCCTAGGTAATATTTTATATATGTGATTTCAATTAATATAGAAATATAGTATCACAGTCTTGCATTTCATGTGTTGAAAAATCACTCCATTTATTAAATGATTTCAACATTTTATTCTTTGTGGTAAATATGTTAATGAAGGTGTACCTTCAAGAATGTTAACTCTCGGACTTGATAACGATATATTTCATTGAAATGGTTTGCAGATTTTATCTATGATGAATTTAATATTTTATCGTGAAATGCAGAGACCTTATTAGTAAGATATTTATTAAAACAGAATAACAGTAGAATGATGGGTAAGCAAAGGAAAAATACAATTTACCCTGAATAATAATAATATTAATAACTTCTAAATATTGTGCATATAATTGCCTTATACAGGTACAGTACTTGCAGAGAAAATCAGATTCTGAACTATAAGGTCATATATATATCATGATTTTATTGCTTAACTGTTAATTGGTTATTTTCTTGTTCAAGTAAATAGGGAAATATACAAAATAATTATCCTCACTTCACCAGATATACTGTACTTTCTTGGTAAGAGTTGAAGCAGAAGTAACGAATTAAAAACCAAAATAGATTACAGCAAGAGGATAATTTGTTATATATCTAATACATTATTATGATGGTCAAAGTGTGCATAAAGTATATACTGACAGTGATGTAAATAAGCATCATGTTAAAATTAGACTTGATTTGCAAAATAACGTTTCACCTACAACAGTCTATTCGAGTCTTAACAGATATACTAAGCTGGTGCTTATAAAGGGCAAAGGGAAGAAGGGGGTTAGGCCAGAGATGTAAGGGATTGTTACAATTTATATATATTTTAAGTAGTAATATAGCAAGAGAGGTATTAGCAATGTTATTGTACTGGCGTTTTCACTTACTTTCAATATAGAGGATGAAACCTGTTATTAGGAAAAGAACTAGAAGTGAAAAAATTGTGGTGATTGCAAAGATGATCCCACAGCTACACTGGTGGCATTTAGGGCGTGGTCTGACAGGGCGGTAATTGTCAAGTGCGGTAAATGTTGGTGGGGGGTTGATGGATGAGCATGTTGATGCGCTTTCCTCCTGCTGAAATACAAATATTCATTACTTGTATGCTTTTCATTCTAGTCATAATGCTTACACTAGTATGTATGTATGTATTGCACTTTTTATTTTCATACTATGCAAATTATAATTACTGGCAGCAATGCTAAGAATTAAAATTATGCATTGTCACATTTTACATTTTAATTAGACTGATTAACTCCTGATAATGTATCTTTTGAGGGTCATAAAATACCCAGCTACCAGTAATCAAACATTTAACACAGAATCTCTTCACATACAGTATTTAGAGTTTTAATATTAAATTTACTGTACTTCCATTGAGAGAGACGTGACAAAGTGGCACATTTTTTAGGGGTGTGGGTTATTATATAGAATCTCAATATCAGTATTATATAGAATCTTATTAACCCTTCAGTGATATAAATGGCATATAGAGTACAGAAGACTGCATCATGATTTTGAAATGGTATTGAAGCAAAAACTAGGGTTAAAAATGCAGGAGTATTTAATAAATCTGAGGTGGCATTGAAACAAAACCAGCATATAAAGACCACACAAGTGCCCTCCCAGGGTGAAAGGGTTAGTTTCTCCGTGTCAGCTTGTTATTCACATGCCGGGTTACTTTTTACAACACCTGATAATTTCACATAACCATTTTGTATCTAATATTACAACTAAGCTATATTTTGTGATCCCCATAACTGTGGGGAGGGCAACACTCATCATACTTTAATTCTCCCTAGTTCAAAATTTGGTAAACACTTTGCATTGACTACTAGCTCAAAGTGGGTATAAGGGATGAGACTGAAAACCATGGAAGACATATGTTGCTTAAAAGCTTATTTAAAGATACAAGGCAGATGCTGCATGGTTCAATGAAAAGGTCAAGAGGTTATTCAGAAGAAAAGGGCTGCATGGAAAATATTGTGCAGAAAGACGTGCATGTTCTCGTGAGCTCGAGAGAGTGAGAGCGAGTGTACGAATATATGAATGAATTTAACTCGGAATATAATATTTGTAAAATGATTATGAGGAAAATGGTTAGGGATGAAAAAGGTAAAGGCTGATGATTTTTGGAGAAAGTGGAGTGAGTACAATTTAAGACATTTAAAGTACAGTATGTTAAAGATTAAAGATAGTTATGATAGGGAAATAGGGTAGTTATATAGAGTAAAGAACCACACACAGTGGTTACTATGTCTTACCTTCCACTGACACTCTTTACATGGTTGTGAATCATACACGCAGCCTTTGTGTGAACACCAGAGTGAAGCTCGAGGAATGTGCCAGTAGTTGTCATAGAGTGTGCCCGCTTCTAGCTCCTTTCTCTCATTGCCACTGGTGTGCCTGGACCCAAAGCTCTGTGGCAGCTCGGGTGATGGTGGCTGGAGTATCAGTCTTGGATCGTATTGTCTACTTTCTGCACGAATCTTTGGCCGGACCATGTATCTAGATTCAGGCTTCCGGGAGGTTCTTGGCGATGCCGAGCGTATTGTGTAGGAAGTGTCATACTCTGGGTATTCGGAGGGGTGGGAACCTAACATAAAGTTAGGTTCGTATCTTGAGGCTTCGGGGGTAGGTGTTCTGCGAGCATAGTGTAGTCTTCCGCTGTGGCTTCTGCTAGTGTTTATGACGCTCAGACGGTTGTTGTGTGTGGGTGCGGTGTCGCGTAGCATATATTTAGTGGAGCCACCTGAACCTGAGCTCATTGTGGCACCACCAATTGTGAAGCTAGTTGAACCAGCCTGTAAGAGAAAGATAAAGAATTTAATTGACAATAAAAAACTAGTTTAAATTTAAGTTTTTAAGATGGGCACCAAACTAAGTGTTTTACTTAATGGACACAAGTGTATCAAAATCAGGTGAATAAATATTACATATTCTTCCTTTTATTGGGATGCATGTATGTGCATATATGTATGCATGATGTATGTTTTATATGTGTATATATATATATATATATATATATATATATATATATATATATATATATATATATATATATATATATATATATATATATATATATATATATATACACACACACAAATGTACACACATTCTCACAAACAAATGAGATACATGAGGAATTTTCTTCAGTACAGCCCTATTGGAATGCCACCTTTTCTATTGTGCAGGGATTGCCTGCTGAGACGACTTAAAAGACCCAAACATGGGAGACAGACCTGGACAGGTATTGCCTTAGGTCTGTCTCCCATATGTCCCCCCCCCACATCCATCAGTATCCATCTATCTGTCCATTTTTTCATCCATCCATTGATATATTGATTTATATATTGATTTATATATCCATCCACCTACTCATCTTTCTATCCATCTATCTATCCTCTATCCATCCATCTGTCCATCTACCTATTTGTCTCTATCCATGCACCTGTACATCCTTCTATACATATTCATCTATTTATCCGTCTTTCCATCCATCACTATCCATCTACTGGCTTTCTCTGTCTGTCTCTGTCTCTCATAAAAATACAACTGTCTAATGTGTAGGTGGTTGCCAGAGAGTGGAGCTTAGCTCACTCTACATATAACCTGTTACGGGCTATTCATGCCCATGCCACCTCTTGGGTGGCTTAAATTCTGAAATTCTAAAAAAAAAAAAGAAAAGAATAGCCCTTATGCTGATAAAGGACCGGGCCGCGGGGACACTAAAAAGCCCCGAAATCATCTCAAGATAACCTCAAGATAACCCCGACCAGCCTATGTTCATCCCGTACCCCAGACTATGCTCCGTCAATTTGGGTGAGGCCCCAACCGTGTGGCCTCCAACCTCGAACAGACAGACAGACAGACATTCTCCCTTTATAGTATAAATACATAGCAGCTGCGTAGCGAGATCTTGCGTTCTTTGTATGCCGTGTTTCTTCTCGTAGCCAAACTGGTCAAACAACCTTCAAGACCTCGTTGTTGCACTACATTGCTCTACCTGAAATATTTTTGGTAGCTGAAGGACACTTGTGCGTCCTTGCTCTCACTATTCTGTATTGCATCTGAGGACTGCATTGTATTCTTAGTTTTGTGGCTCAGAAATAATTCGTAGGTACTTCACTTTAGACTCCTTGGGCGGCATGGTGCTCCGGACCCAGCCTCTACCACCTGCTCTGGTGACCTTGTTGGCAGCCTTGGTCATGTAGCTTATATCATCCCAAGACCAGTTTTTTTCTTTCGTCCCTTTTTTGTATGTTTGTATGGAGGCTAATTTATACATGTCGTCAGCGGTCGGGTGGAGCGGCGCCAGTTGAGGGGACACCCATGTATTCACCTCCCTCTCTAATTAATCCTCCATAATACTCTAATTGCAAAATAATACGTAGTCTTATTTATTACTCTGTAATCTGTTCATAAAGTTGGATTCGCCAGAATTACTTGTGATATAGAGCCCTCGCCTTTGCCCTTCAGCAGTTTCTTAATTATGATTTTAGCTGTGAATGGCACTGGACTGTGAATGTTGATGAATATATCTAGTATATATATGAGTATATAGTATATATATGAGTATATAGTATATATATGTGAGAACTTATCTAGTTCATCAGTACAGTAACTTGCGTAACTTGCGAGCTGCCTCGTATGGGCCAATAGGCCTTCTGCAGTTACCTTTGTTCTTATGTAACTGAGCCCATCATGTGGCTGTGTAAGGTTGTCGGCAGGGCGGGCGGGGGTAGGGGGGGGGGTTATAAGAAATGACCTAAATGGTTACGTTAGTTAAGTAGAACTTGTATACTGTATAATGTTCCCTGATTAATGCCAGCCTTGACCAGCTGATATATGCTATAACTCTTCAGCTCAAAATCCAGTTGTAAAAAGTCCTCAGGAAAAACAGGGAGGGGGGGGGGTCATTGACAAGCCGTCGGCTTTCTGTTCCTGAAGAAATAATTAGTAGTTACTTCACTTTAGATTCCTTGGCCGGCATGGTGCTCTGGGCGCTAATGCTAAAAGAAATGTAAGTTTCTTATTAACAATAAATGTCCCTAGCACCAGGTGAGAGTTAGACAATGTTTAAAATGGCAGATATTAATACTAGTCTCCGTGGTGTAGTGGTAAGACACTCGCCTGGCGTTCCGCGAGCGCTTTGTCATGGGTTCGTATCCTGGCCGGGGAGGATTTACTGGGCGTAAATCTTTAACTGTAGCCTCAGTTTAACTTAACAGTAAAATGTGTACTTGGTTGTAAAAACGATTCTTCGCGGCGGGGATCGTATTCCAGGGACCTGCCCGAAACGCTAACAAGAATGTAACAACTCTTGTATTTATATCTCAAATAAAACTAAGAGAGTAGCGTTAAGCGTGACTGGTGGGGACGTCACGGTGCTGGCCTACCACCACCACCGCCCACATTACCACAGACGTCACACACGTCTCCTGCACACTATACAACACACAATGTTCTCTAGTTATGTTCCTTATTTTTGCTTTATTTGAATAGTGATGACGTATCTGGCTCTGGCTTTTGACAGTGCTTCGCCCTGAACAGAAGACGATGAGAACAGAGGAAACTGGAGAAGGCGTACTGGCCCATACAAGACCATATTAATGCCCTGTGATCCAAAAGCTTTAGAAAGAAAACAGCTAAGGTGCCTCGTCCCGGGCACTAGGCACTTCCTGTGTGAAGAAGTTATAACTTTATTTAGAGAGCCTAGAGACGAAGAGTAAGGGGCAGTCATGACTGCGTATACAAAAGGAGAAAACGTTATAGCAAGTGGACTATAAATAGCGGGCTAAACATTGCTACACTATAATAGTGAACCATGTTTACATACTGAACCATGTTTGATTCAGAAAAGCCCTGGGTAAATACTGAGCTTTAACATGGGATTGTTGTTTTATGGAACACGTTACAGGCAACATGATAGACGTTGTTTGTGGTTGGATATAAATAGGAACTGGCTCACGATTTAATCTATCTTTATATTGAGGAATCTGAGTGAGTGAGAAGCGTGTGAGGGCCGAGTGGGGGGTGGTATAGGACCATTGTTGACGGGAAGTGACGGGTTACATGGTGTTGATGTTTTAGAGAACTGGGAACAAAAAGTTCCGAGTAGCACGGGCTATAGTGAGACCGTAGTGGACTAACCTGGCACAGGAGCGGGGCTGTAACTGTGACAGGTTACATTGGTGATTGATGAAGATTATGCCAGCCAAGATATGGCAGGGGCATTAATTATCCCGTAACAGGTTACACGTAGAGTGAGGTAATATTAAGGTATAACACCCGTACGGTGGGTCCAACACTTGCCTGCTGCTTTATACCAAGTATCACCTTCTGGTATGTGAAGGTTAGTCAGTCACCACCATACACACGCCACTTGCGCTCCACACCTGGTACACACCTGCTGTTGTAAACCCATCCAATACACAGTAATGCCACACCTGCTCAAGTACACGCCATGATGAACACTGAACCCTCCTCCCGCACCGCCTTTACGGCAGACTCCGCCCCGCACCCAATCTGTATAACGGGTTCTCGCCTCGGGTTTAGGGATAAACCCCCACCACTGTCTCCCTGTCCTCCCTCCCCGACCAAGGAATGCGTACACTGGCGGCTCTTTCCCGCCTCCCCGTCTACGCAAAGACTTGGACTTTGATTTAGTCTTGATCTACATTCCCACGCTCAGATCTAAAGTATTCTTGCTGTGAGTTGGTCAGTAAGACACCCACACAAGACCCCAAGAACAAGCTCTTGTGTGGGTGGTAACCCTCGTGTCCCCCGCCCCCCTTATCATGCCCCTCGGCTCCCTCTATGCATTTAGGCCTATAGTTGACAGTCGGTCATATATTATGCATCCCATACCAATTCCCAGGGCTGCCGCGGTGGGGGAAAAGAGTTAAAGGCACATAATGGGTTTAGTAACTGAACCCCACAGTCCATTTAGCTGTGAGGTTCACAGTATAAGAATATATAGTAACACAGTGAGGCATTACTGTGCCTCACTGAATATGTGTAGAGGAAGTACAGTACTATATATGTGTAGAG